>NC_056749.1:141430630-141690630 GCF_019279795.1 Protopterus annectens | reverse complement strand
GTCCTGTAGGCAGTGCTCATAAATGCCAAATGCTCAGCAGAAGGAAGGGGGTGCAGTGGGGATTAGTGCTGGTAACGGTCATTATTAAGGGATTTTGTAGTTTCTACACCATCATAGTCGGACGGGACACAAGATTTTGTTCTACACCGGAAATGACTCCTCCTCTGCCCTCCCCATATGAAATGGCTTGCCACTATTTTTACTGCTTTTATTCATTTACAGTCCAGGTTCTCTGAACTTTATTTTATTTATTTTAAAATAATCTCTGAAGGGAGTCTCTAATCTTTTACTTTTCAATGTGTCACTCTGAGAAATTTTTTTTTTTGGCATTACTTAACAGACTTCCGTGTGCTGTTACTGTTACAGAAAACAGTAAAATTAGTGTAAGCTGGACTGTATGAGTTTTTGACTATTGGATTTCTTACAGTCCTATACACAAAGCATAGATCACCCCAACGTGTTTATATGAAATGGAGGACAGAGATTAAGTTTCCAGTCTTTCTTGATAGTACTAGTCTAACTGTTGTCTGGAATGGAATGAGCTTCCTTTCTAATATAAGCATGTGACACACTGTCTTTAAAAAGGAGCTGGGCAACTGGATGGGTGCTCACAAATTCATCTATGGTATGACTGGTCTGGTCCTCCTTAAAATGAGAGATAAGGTTTAAGGGTGGCTAATGGCAAGGCAGAAATGGCCTTGAGGTTCAGTTGCCTTGCAACTCCTAAGATCCTAGGATCTTCAAACCAACAGCATTATTTCTTTGTTTCTGCTGCATTATTTTATTCACACTCCACAAAGGCTGAGGGTATCCCTCACCCCAAGCTTCCATGCTTGTTCATCCATGTATCCCAAAATTACTAGTTGCCATCTACCCTGGACAATGGGCTTGGAATTCCCTGTGAAGCAAATTCCTACAGTACACATTATTAGGCTCAGGAAGTCCTTGTAGAAACTGGGAGACATCACAGTTTCAGCAAGTTAACTACCACTGCTGTGAAAATGGCTAGTGTAATAATGTCCAGGCTTGTTACGGTCTCCTTGTATTAAACCCGAGTTGTCTGCAAGGCACCTAGTTTTCATCAGAGGTCATCTAGGCATTGGCTTTTTCCTACCCTTTCCCTCCCATTAGACAGGGCATCTGAGTGCCAATTGCTTTATCCTATCCTCTTCATGGCCAATCCTACTGGTAGCACACATCTATCTGCAGAAATACTTTGCCAGAGGTGCAGATGGATGCCCTGCCTCTAATTCACTGGGGTGGATAAGTCTACATTAATTTAATCTAATTTATAGAGCTTTTCTTATTTTGTTCATGTCTGCTGTAAATGAGGTATGCCCAGTCAACAAAATAAAACAAGAATAAATAATAAATAACACAGGTCTGGTGATCACCAAGGTTTAAGATTTTGAAGTTACTCAGCAAAGCTGACCTTTTATAAAGTCAGCATACCTAACTTGGCATTTCATTGACAGATATGATACACTATGCTTGCTTTTGTCTGCTTTTTTCTATCCATAATAAGTGTAGCCTCTAAATAAAATGGGAAAAATATTCTCCTCTTCAACTAAAGATGATACCATGAAGTGTTAAATACTGCACTTCTGAAAATGGAGTACTGGGCATATAAACATATCAGATCATCTGTGGTCACATTTGTCATTACCAGTGAACACAGCTGGTACACTTGGAATAAGTACAGGTTTGCAGTGCATTTGGCCAGTACAACATGGTTATCATTTAACAATATGTAGTACAAGCAGATATTGACCAGCTCATAAAATCAGTTTAGTGCCAGGTGACAAAAAAGCAGGCTGAGTGCAGTTTTAATCCATAAGCACTTAAGAAAACTAGAAGGGTCACAGGTCTGTTTTGTCACCAACGTCATCACATTTAAAATTAAACAGTTGACCAAGTTGTGAAGAGGTACAGTTCTGGTACATTAAACTCATAATGTGGCTCATTTGCTTGAGGGCTGGGTCAGATGGGGTATAAGATGAATGGCACTGTGGCCAAGACACAGTTAATGTTGCCAGATGCCTTCATAACTCTGAGTCTGGTCTTGGTAATATGCACATCACTAATTAAAGCAATAGCCAAAAGTAAGCTGCAAATGCACAGCAAACTAGAAGGCATTAATACAGAAGGGAACTGTTTTAGAGAAAATTGAAAAGGTTTTTATAGATTCATGTATAAAAAATAAACTTTTGTATAAAGAAGCTTTATATATATATATTGTAATTTGATACTTTAATGCCTAAAGGAATGCATGCTGAATTTAAATGGAAAAATTTACTTTAAATGTTTAATTAGATTAATTTAACAGTTTAAGTTGGTGTGTTATATATAAGGAGTGTGCTTTTTGGTGTTTATCCTCCTTGAAGGCATTTTAGAGTTTTGGTGGCCACTGGTTTGTGTTTTTTGTTATTAATACAGAAGGGGTTGGAATAAATAAAAGCACATTTGTTAAATTGGGAAGAGCTCCAATTCACAGGGACTACTACAGCACCAGAAATGAGAGAGAGAATTTTTGTGCTAACTGCAAGTACTTTTTGCTGAATTTTCTAATTTTTGCTGATTTTGATCGTTTTTATTACCTGCACTTCTCAGAAAGCTTAAAAAGTAGACTAGCTACTTATTTCACTGTATTTCTGCCTATAAGTCATTTTCCAATTGTGCACTTGCCTTGCTTTCTTTAAAAAGTTTAAATTTTCAAATTTCTAATTTTGCTAAGTTTTAATTGAGTTTGCTTTTCTGGGCTATACATTCAAGTGCATTAGCATTTCTGTGCTTATTTACTGTATGACTGCTTGTTTAGCCTAATTTAACCAAAAAAAAAACCCAAAGATTTTATCTTTTTTGCTAATTTCCTGCCTTTTCTAACTGGAATAGTCCAGTTTTCAGGCTTTGCTGGTTTCAGGACTTTAGTTTCAGTGTTCAGAGCTATCCAGACTTTGCTGTGGTATGGGGGAAGTCCTACTGCTTACTAGTGAGTGTGGGAGCATTGTACTGCCTAACACTAGAGGAGTGGTTTCCAGCTCTGAAATTGCAGTTTTATTGGCATTTTGGGCTGATTTCTATCCCTTTCAACTTTCTGGCATAAATACACCCATTTACACACCGCAGGGATAAGGTTAAACTATTCCCGCTGCCAGAAAGTCTGTTCTTCGAATTTTCCCTTAGAAGTAGCTAGTTTATCAGCAGTAGCACTAAAATCTCTATACCTGTGACTAGCACTTTCTCTAAAACTTGCTAAAAAGCACTAGGAAGCCTTAATGTGTTACAAGCACTGACCTCTTCTTGGTAATAAGGAGAAAATAGTCATAGGCACTAGACAGCCTACAATTGCAAGTACCTTGCCAAAAAGTATGGGAAAACAGCTGTTGTATTACACAAAGAAAGCAACTAACCAGGCATGTCCAAGGGTCAGCTTCTGGTGATTTCTTCTGTCTACCTGATGAATCTGGGCATACTGGGGCAATGCAGTAATTGCCTCATGTACACAGACAACACTCTCCTCCTACCACCAAACACTACAACCTGTGAGAAATGTACTTAGACAGCCAAACTGGAAGCAAAGCTCTCTCCAACCAAGATTGTGCTAGACAGTCAAGAGGAGAAGATTAACACCCACACAACACCTCAAAAAACACATAATCCTTCAAAACCCACACCACCAAAACCCACATACAGCAACATAAAACCCACATACGCAGAGGCTCTTAACATTAACCTGTCCAAGCAACAAAGACCTCCGAAGCTTAAATGCAAACAAACACCACCCCCAAACACAACCAATGCTTCACATTGCTCACGACACCAGTGTGCCACCCAACAGCAGCCCCTAAGGCAAGACAACGTACCCAACACTTCAGTCTTAGGTGACTCTATAGTCAGGCACACTGATGTCCCACTCACCAGGCTGAACACGGAGAAAATTACAGTCAGCTGCCTGTCGTGTGCCAGGATCTGCCAAATAACGCATGCACTCAAGTCACTCCACAACAGGTACAAATATGACTCTGTCATTGTCCATGTTGGAGTGAATGACTTGAGACGTACCTCCCTGGACTACATGAAAAAAGACATGGAAGAGCTCTCGGATCATGTAGCCCAGGCAGGTATGACCCTAGCCCTGAGTAGCATCCTGCCATCGCCCAGAATTATACCACAGTATAAGGACAGAATGATTTACTTCAATAACTGGCTAAGCATCTGGTGTCATTCAAAGGGGATCCAGTATCTGTCTGCCTGGGATGATATGACTGACAAACGATGATGCTTTGCAAGAAATGGTTTTCACCTGTCGCCCCTGGGATTCAGGTTACTGGCTAAGGCTCTTGCCTCCACTATAGTGCCTTTTTTAGGCAAGGTTCAATGGACAAAACTACCATCTTAACGGGTACAAGCAAGCAAAATCTGAAGGTAATGCTACTCAATGCTAGAAAGTCTAAACCTCAAGATGCTGTCTCTCAAGGCTCTCCTAAAAATGGAGAACATAGATATCTGTGCAGTAACTGAGACCTGGTTCAAAGATTCAGAGAGCACCCTTGCAATACCAGACTACAACTCTTAGCATACTTTTCGGCCACCAAACCAGGACCGAAACACTAAAGGTGGAGGAATGTCCATATTCACCAAGGAAATTCACATCTCCAGGCTGATTGCCCAACACAATGCATCTGAAATTCTCCAGGTGCAACTAACACTAGGTAAGACTGCAATATGAATTGTAGCTTGCTACAGATCCCCCACCATGCCCCTAGGCATACTGGAAAATATTAAGATACAACCAAACACCGTAATACTGGGTGATTTCAACTACCATGCCATTAACTGGGAAAACTACTCCTGTACCAATACCTTTGCTCAACGGTTCTTGGAATTCATAAATTCCAACGCCCTAGAGCAACTAATTCATAGTTCCACCAGGGGTACCAATATTCTAGACCTGGTCATTACCAACATGGGAGATCAATGCTCTACCCCAGTGGTCACCCCCTCGTTGGTCAGATCAGACCATAAGGTAATCACCCTTGACATCCACATCTCATCCCCACCCCCTTTAAGGAAACCTCCGTAAAAAACTTCTCCAAAGCCAACTTCATGCTTCTCAAGTCAGAAGTAACAAACTTCATGCTGAATCCTTCACTAAGATGCTGTACGAATACACTCAGTCATGCATGGACCAGACCATCCCAAATAAAACCAAGATGCTGTCCTCTATATAAAAAAAAAAAAAAAAAAAAACTTTGGATTCAAAAAACTCCCTCACCAGCCTCAGTAGAAAGCTGAGATCTCTCATAAAATCTTCTAAAGCTAGTTACGAAAACAAAATTGCCAAAGATTCCAAAGACAACCACAAGGCATTCTATAGCTAAGTCAAGAATCTAAATGACAATACTCAGATCTGCTCTGAGCTACAGCAGAATGGCACTAAATATACTGATCCCAAGGATATTGCCAATATCATGGCAGACAGATTCAGGGCCAACTTCACCCCCCCCTCACCCCCTAAAGGGCCCATCTCAATACCGAACGAATGCCAAATTACAGTAATCACGGCCACTCAGGTAAAAACCGCACTCTCCAAAGCCAAGAATGGAGCATCCATGGGACCAGACGACATCCCGGCTGTGTACTGCATGAACTACAAAATGAACTGGCACCTCACCTATGTGCCATATTTAATCATAGCCTCACCTCAGACTTCGTGCCCACAGAGTGGTGCACAGCTACAGTCATCCCACTCCAACAAGGGGGGATCCACTTTGGATTCCGGGAACTACCGTTCCATCAGTCTGACGAGCCTGATCTGCAAGGCCATGGAACGTATTATCATAGAACTTATAAGCAAAGACATTGGCAACCTTCAAACACTGGACCCCACCCAGTTCAGGTTCGTGAAGGGCCGATCTTGTCTCCTGAACCTGAATGACTTCTTCAAATCAGTCTCCAGAGACGTGGACAAGGGTAAGGTGGTTCAGACAGCCTACTTGGACCTCACCAAGGCTTTCAACACTATCCCCTACTCTGGAATCATAGATAAAATTACTAAGATGGGCAGTAATCCTTATGTCACTCGATGGGCTGCAAACTGGCTTACTAACAGAACACACACTGTAAAAGTAGCCCACTCCAAATCCAGCTCCAGACAAGTGGTGTACCGCAGGGTTCTGTCCTGGGACCACTCTTGTTTGGCATCTACTTCTCTGAAGTACAGGCCAACACTAAGGGACTCTGGCTTACAATGTTCGCAGATGACTGCAAGCTGGGAGCCATTATTGAATCCACAAATGATGTGGATATACTACAAAAGGGCCTTACCAAAACAGATGCCTGGTGCCAGAGTCATGGGCTCAAGTTAAATTCCGAAAAATGTATAGTTGTCCCCTTTGGGAAAAAACAGGTACCTGCGAACTACCACATAGGTGGCAGTACACTAAACACCGTAAGTGTGATAACAGACCTAGGGACACAGGTGGACAGTGGTCTCACCTTTGATAACCACATAGCCACAACAGTTAGAAAATCCTTCTACATGGCACACCTCATCACTAATGGCTTTTCATCCAGAAAAAAGGAGGTCATTGTCCCTCATTAGACCCATTATAGAATACAATGCCCCATTTGGTATGTACCTCACAAGACATATGCAAGAACTAGAAAGGCCTCAAAAATACCTCACAAAAAGAATCACAGGCCTAAAGCAGATGCCTTATGCTGACCGTCTAAAGAAACTCCAGCTATACTCTGTCGCATATTGCCTACTTAGAGGCGATCTCTGCATAACATACAAGACCATGTCAAACCCAGAGTTGTTGGACATGCTACACTTAAAGAAATCCCAATCCCTTCGAGCCACATGCTCCAGGGATCTTAACTTTGTCATCATGATGAACAGAACATGCTGGAGGGATAGGTTCCTGGCCCAGAGACTCCCCATACTCTGGAATAGGCTGACCATAGAGGAACCTTGACAATTGGATGGGAGATAGGAAATTCACCCCGGAGATCACTTCAGTAGCTCTGCTAGACAGGGGTCCAGGAAAGTAAATATTTGTGGGAAGCAATGGCCAGGGAATCGTTATGGCTAGGCTTGTTAGCCTAGTACCTATCTATGAGCCTATGAAGCTCAGACTGGCAATATTGCCTAGTTAAGTGGCTTGCTCAGGGTCACATATTAAGAAAATGAAGGTTGGGGAAATCAAACCATGGACTGCTGCAGAGTACATTTACATCAGCCACAGATTTGCAACTTGCCAGACTGACAATTGTAAAATATTTTTATTTTTAAAGGGCATACTGTAGAGACCAAATGAAAAAAGAGACAATTTGTTACGTCATATACAAATTTAACAGACTACATGAGAACCCAAATACAACAGAGGAACTTAAGTCACATGCCTTGCTGTATCATCACTTACACAAAATCATTTGGGTACTGTGCCAAATAATGATACATTGCAAACAGCTGGAAGCCATATCAAAAGGATCTAACATGTTTTCAAACAGAATGTAAGTTAGGGACATCATTAAAAATTAGTACAAAGATGCTATGAATGGCAAAGTACAGAACATGCACAGCAGTGTGAAAGTTAAGCTCTATTAAAAAAACAAAATCACAGTTAACACACTGGTAACAGTAAACACTGAGTGAGCAATTAATTCATCCACAGCTTATGTCATGAAAGACAAAACTAGCAGCAAATACACTACTACAAGGATTACTTCAGCAAAAAATTCAAACCGCTTCTCACATTAGCTAACACAGTGGCTTAGCAATGCTTTTATTTTATGAATTAAGCCTTCAAATAGGACTGACAATATATACAAGAGCAACACTTGGAACTTATGGTTTAAGAATACGGTAGGGAAAATTTAGTTCATATATAAATTCCATCACATTCGGCTATTAACAAACTACCTGTTAGTCTGTCTTTAGTACCATTTTATTTATTTCGTAAGTCTAATACATTGTACTTCTGAATTACTGTTGGTTAGACTGTCACGTCTGTTAACTTGAATTGTATTCATATCTGTATTTACTTGATTTATATAGCTCTTCATATGTCTTCTTGTATATTTTTCCATGCTGAACCTGAAAATGGTCCACGGAGATCAGTGCTGTACCACAGCTAACAAATGCAAAAATAAATAACTAAATCTCCATAAATACCTACTGTTAAAACTATTTTTCTTTTTCCCTCTCCCTTCACTCAAGCTCTTCCTTTGAAGTTACTCTTGAAAAGAAGTAGGCAGTTTAAATTTATGTGCATTTCCACCTTAACTAAATGAAATACATGCTTGAAATCAGAGAACAACAAGATGGATGAAACCACAACTTCAGAAAATATGCTGCATTTAGGCCCCATTTCTCTTCTAGTACATAATGGTAGCATAATTCAAGCTTATAGACATGTACCTGCTCTTTAAACAATATGAAAATGGAATGTTTCAGACTGCAGTCTACATAAGGCTGATTTATTGGTGCTGTGATTTCTCTTTCTCACTCTCTCTCTCTAATGACTGCTTCGGCTCATGAGAAGAGCTCATCATTTTTATGTAAACTACCTATAAAATGGAAACCTATTACAGCTGAGTAACTATGGAAATAAGAGAAAGAATATTTCCCAGTTGCTTGAGTTTTGCACGTACATTACCATACAGACCTGTCAGCACAACTGATCCGGAAAGTAATTACAGTGCCCTAAGCAACTTCTATAGGGAGCTCCATATATTACCAGGAAAATGTTACTGCCTACAGGTACACTGTTGCAACAAACTTGTAGTAGGGCTTCAGGAACACATTCGTATTCTACAGTTAATTATGTCATTTACAAGAGAAAAGGTAGAAACCACCACAGCGCTTTGTTATGTAGTCATAACAATGTCTGAAAGGCACAATCTACTCTGGCAATTGAAAAAAGAAAGCTAAAACAAATCTAAGCATCCAGAATTAACACACCTTCACTGCAGGACACTGTACAATTGTTCACGCATTACACTGCCAAAACAGCTGCGGTAACGGTGTTTTTCCCTAAGGTTATTCCTCACACATGAGAAGTCGAGTGAAGTCTGTGATATGAACTGTATGCATAAGAAATTCTTAGGTAACACTGTATCCTACTTGAATAAGAACTTTCCCTTTATAAATAATGGAAAAATAACAAGCAGAAAAGTGGATGAAATTAGGGTTGCTACCCATTCCTCTTTACATGGAATAGTCCCTAGTTAGTTAGTTGTGTCCCACAAAAAAAAAAAAAAAAAAAATACTAAAAAATATAAAAAAAATTGCAGATATCCTGAAATTTTAGGATCAAAATATTTCCCAAGTTTCCCCATAGAGTTGCATTAACAATTATTCTGTCTCCGAAGCACTTTATTATATGAAACAATAAAACCAATTCAAATTATACAAAAGCTAAGTTTTGTTAAAAATATGAAGTCCAGCCCTTTGCACTGGTTGTAGGTATGGTTTGTCATGCAAAATCTCATAATCGTATACGAAATACCACACTTTGAGAAGATAGCAACGTCATGTGAAATTGAACAGAATTAAATACATTTATTGCTGCACATCATGATAAATAACTTCCATTTGTGACACGAATCTCAAGGTGCAGCAGCAGGTGCATACACCTAGCTATAATGTACATGCACCTCGCTATAACGTACATACACATAGCTATAATGTACATGCACCTCGCTATAACGTACATACACATAGCTATAATGTACATACACCTAGCTATAATGTACATACACCTAGCTATAATGTACATACACCTACATAGCTATAATGTATATAAACAATTATAATGTGCATACACATAGCTATAATGTACATGCACCTCGCTATAACGTACATACACCTAGCTGTAATGTACATACACCTACATAGCTATAATGTATATACACAACTATAATGTGCACACACATAGCTATAGTGTGCATGCACCTAGCTATAATGTACATGCACATGGCTATAATGTACATGCACCTCGCTATAATGTACATACACATAGTTATAATGTACATACACCTAGCTATAATGTACATACACCTACATAGCTATAATGTATATACACAATTATGTGTACAAACATAGCTATAATGTACATGCACCTAGCTATAATGTAGATGCACATGGCTATAATGTACATACACAACTATAATGTACATACACATAGCTATAATGTACATACACTTAGTTTTAATGTACATACACCTACATAGCTATAATGTATATACACAACTATAATGTGCACACACATAGCTATAATGTACATGCACCTCGCTATAACGTACATACACATAGCTATAATGTACATACACCTAGCTATAATGTACATACACCTACATAGCTATAATGTATATACACAACTATAATGTGCACACCCATAGCTATAATGTACATGCACCTAGCTATAATGTACATGCACATGCCTATAATGTACATACACAACTATAATGCACATGCACACAGCTATAATGTACATTCACCTAGCTATAATGTACATACACATAGCTATAATGTACATACACCTAGCTATAATGTACATACACATACCTATAATGTACATACACATAGCTATAATGTTCAAAGTGGAATACGTGATAACAATGGATGTAAAAATTATACTGCAGATGACATGAAGCTGCAAAAAAACTGAATGCCTTAAAAACAAAAACTTCATGCATACTGAAGTAACAAACACATATAGGAGTAAAACCAAAAACAAGGTAATTCTTAGGCACCTAATGCATGCCGGCTGGCTTTATAATTAAGATTAATTTTACAGTATGCAAGATTAAGCTACAAAAACTACTACCCACAATTGCACAAGAGATCCTGGAATCCATGCAGATGTACAGGAGAGGAATGTTCCTTCTTACAGGATAGGTTAAGAGTTATAAAGGCATGTACCAAGCTAGTACAGATTGCCTCAGCAAGAGAACAATCTAGAAAGGAAAAGTGCATTACATGAAATAAGCTCAAAAATACAATTGTAACAATCAGATTAAGTCGTGAGTGGAAACATAACAGCAGATGGTGTCAGTGAGTGAAACGCCCCTGTAATGGCACTAGAGTCAGCAACACTGAGAGTACACCAAGCCCAGAGTCTGTTCTTTTTAGGTGTACTTTATCTCACTGGGAAGATTCACCTACTTTGCCTCTGGTAAGTGCCCCCAAACCTCAGTCTTTGCCCTATGGCAAATTTCCAAGCACCACTGCCATGCAGTTAACACAAGCTGCATAAGGTGAAGGTCCTTCCATTTTGCATCTTACAGAAATGAGAATAATGTCTCTTTGGTATGGTTCTGTTTTGGTATTTCTTAAAAGGTAGTGGAACAGCTGGGTCAGCATGCTGGCAGAAAAATGCAATGCTTGTTGTGATTAGCAGTATCTATTCTTGTTTCCTGTCTGCTCCCAAGGAGAAGCAGCCTTGTGCTGTGATTTTTTATTGATCAGATTATTAACAATGTGTCTGTTTCAACTTAATCCACACCACCAATGAAATGCCAGTTTCGCATTTCTTGCTAACTAAGAAAAAAATGTAATCACTAACTGTAAAACACAGAAAATTAACAAATGCTGAGATTGTTAGCAGCGCATTTGGAGTTACCAAAAAAGTCCATTTATTTACTTCAGCAACCTTGAACTTTAGCTACATTTTCTTTATTTTAAACCTACAAACGTAACAGATAACATTTCAATCAGTATGCTATGAAGGGAAGACAAATGTAACAGATAACATTTCAGACAGTATGCCATGAAGGGAAGACAAAGGTAAGGAAAAACAGCTCTTAAACGCACCTAAACAGGCATGTCCAAGGGTCAGCTTCCGGTGATTTCTCCTGTTCACCTGGTGAATCTGGGCATACTGGGGCAGTGCGGCAACTGCCTCACGTACAAAGACAATCCTCTCCTCCTACCACCCAACACTACAATCTGTGAGAGATGCACTTACATTGCAAACTGGAAGCAAAGCTCTCTCCGGCCAAGATTGTGCTAGACAGTCAAGAGGAGAAGGTTAACACCTGCATTACGCCTCAACCAACTCATAGCCCTTCAAAACCCACAAACATCAACACCCACACATAGCAACACTAAACCCACATATGCGGAGGCCCTTAGCATTAACCTGCCCAAGCAACAAGGACCTCCGAAGCTGAAACGCAAACAAACACCAGTCACAACCAAAGTGACACACAGCTCACAACACTAGTGTGCCACCCAACAACAGCCCACAAGGCAAGACAATATACCCAACACTTTAGTCATAGGTGACTCTATAGTCAGGCACACTGATGTCCCACTCACCAGGCTGAACACGGAGAAAATTACAGTCATATACCTGTCGGGTGTCAGGATCCGCCACATAACGCATGCACTCAAGTCACTCCACAACAAGTACAAATACGACTCTGTCATTGTCCATGCTGGAGTGAATGTCTTGAGATGTACCTCCCTGGACTACATGAAAAGAAACATGGAAGAGCTCTTGGATCATGTGACCCAGGCAGGTATGACCCTAGCCCTGAGTAGCATCCTGCCTTTGCCCAGAAAGATACCACAGTATAAGGACAAAATGATTGACCAACAATTCGCTAAGCTTCTGGTGTCATTCAAAGGGGATCCAGTACTTATCTGCCTAGGAAGACATGATCAACAAACCACAATGCTTTGCCAGAGATGGTCTGCACCTGTCACCCCTGGGATTCAGGTTACTGGCTAAAGCTCTTGCCACCACTATAGTGCCTTTCTTAGGCAAAGTTCAAAGGATAAAACCACCACCGTAACAGATACAAGCATGAAAAATCTGAAGGTAATTCTACTCAATGCTAGAAGTCTAAACCTCAAAATGCACTCTCTCGAGGCACTCCTAAAAATGGAGAACATCGATATCTGTGCAGTAACTGAGACCTGGTTCAAGGCTCCAGAGAGCACCCCTGCAATACCAGGCTACAATTCTTACCACACTTTTCGGCCACAAAACCAAGACCGAAACACTAAAGGTGGAGGAGTGTCCATATTCACCAAGGATATTCACACCTCCAGGCTAGTTGCCCAACACAATGCATGTGAAATTCTCCAGGTGCAACTAACACTAGGTAAGACTGCAATCCAAATTGTAGCTTGCTACAGATCTCCCACCATGCCCCAAGATTCTCACTACACCTTTCTAAACATACTGGAAAATATTAAGATACAACCAAATACCCTAATACTGGGTGATTTCAACTACCCTGCCATTAATTGGGAAAACTACTCTGGTACCAACTCCTTTTCCCAACGGTTCTTGGAATTCATAAATTCCAATGCCCTGGATCAACTAATCCATTGTCCCACCAGGGGCTCCAATATCCTAGACCTGGTCATTACCAACATGGGAGACAGATGCTCCACACCAGTGGTCACCCCCTCATTGGTCAGGTCTGACCATAAGCAAATCATCTTTGACATCCATATCCCACCCCCACCCCCCATTAAGGAAACCTCCTTAAAAAACTTCTCCAAAGCCAACTTTCATGCTACAGAAGTCAGAAGTGACAAACTTCACAACACCCACGCAGACGGGATCTGGAAGTTCGACTGCAGAATCCTACACTAAGGCACTGTACGAGCACATCCACTCGTGCATGAATTGTGCCATCCCAAATAGAACCAAGATGCTCTTCTCCAAAAAAAAGGAAGCCAATCTGGTGGTCCCCTGCTATAAACAAACTTTACAACAAAAGGAAGAAGCTGTTGTAGGAAAGAGGAAAATCCCAGGATGCAAAAAACTCCCTCACCAGCCTCAGTAAGAAGCTGAGATCCCTCATAAAATCCTCCAAAGCTAGCTATGAAAATAAAATTGCCAAATATTCCAAAGATAACCACAAGGCATTCTATAGTTATGTCAAGAATCTAAATGGCAATGCTCAGATTTGCTCTGAGCTACAACAGAATGGCATTAAATATGCTGATCCTTAGGATATTGCCAATATCCTGGCAGATCGATTTAGTGCCAACTTCACCCCCCTCTCACCCCCTAAAGGGCCCATCTCAATACCAAAAGATTGCCAAATTCTGATAATCACGGCCACATAGGTAGAAACCGCACTCTCCAAAGCTAAAAATACAGCATCCATGGGACGAGATGGCATCCCAGGCTGTGTACTACATGGACTACAAAATGAACTGGCACCTCACCTAAGTGTCATGTTTAATCATAGCCTGACCTCAGGCTTCGTGCCCACTGAGTGGCACACAGCTACAGTTATCCCGCTACACAAGGGAGGACCCACCTTGGATCCTGGGAACTACCGTCCCATCAGTCCGACAAGCCTGATCTGCAAGGGCATGGAACGCAGTATCATGGAACTTATAAACAAAGACATTGACAACCTTCAAACACTGGACCCCACCCAGTTTTGGTTTGTGAAGGGCCGACCTTGTCTCCTGAATCTGATTGACTTGTTCGAATCAGTCTCCAGAGCAGTGGACAAGGGTAAGGTGGTCCACACAGCCTATCTGGACCTCGCCAAGGCATTTGACACCATCCCCCACTCTGGAACCATAGATAAACTTACTAAGCTGGGCATAAATCCCTATGTCACTCGATGGGTTGCCAACTGGCTTACTGATAGAACCCAGACTGTAAAAGTAGCCGACTCCAAATCCAGCTCCACACAAGTGACAAGTGGAGTACCTCAGGATTCAGTCCTGGGACCACTCTTGTTTGGCATCTACGTCTCTGAAGTACAGGCCAACACCAAGGGACTCTGGCTAACAAAGTTTGCAGATGACTGCAAACTGGGAGCCATTATTGAATTCCCAAATGATGTGGATATTCTACAAAAGGGCCTTACAGAAACAGATGCATGGTGCCAGAGCCATGGGCTCAAGCTTAATGCCAAGAAATGTATAGTTATCCCCTTTGGGAAAAAAAAACATGTACCCATGAATTACCACATAGGTGGCAGGACACTAAACATTGAAAGTGTGATGAGAGACTTGGGGACACAGGTGGATAACCACATCACCACAACAGTCAGGAAATCCTTCGAAAAGAGGGTCATTGTCCTGTACTCATCCCACATTAGACCCATTATATAGAGTATAATGCCCAGGTTGCCTCACAAACATTTCAGACAGTATGCTATGAAGGGAAGACAGACGCAACAGATAACATTTCAGACAGTATGCTATGAAGGGAAGTCAGATGTAACAGATAATATTTCAGACAGTATGCTATAAAGGGAAGACTATGATATATTTATGGCATCTTATGCCATATGAATCTTCCTTAGCTCCATATCCAAATCATCTGCATGTCATCCGAAAGAGTGGCCCGAAAGACATGCGTGAATGGTGTGCCTGCGCTGAAGGAAGGGCTGGCAGGGACAAACTTGGCACATAAAATCTACTTTGCCAATAATTAGCGGACTGGAGTTTGGCCTGTGGCGACCTAAACGAAGCCGAAAAAATAAACAACAACGCAGTAGCATCGATCAGAGCTCCTCCGCTCCTCCCATAATACCCATACCCCCAACTTACCTTAGCTTAGACTGAGTAGAGTTTGCCACCCAACAAATGAGATCATCAAAAACACAGCCCCCAAACACAAGGAGGGCTGCAAAAGGCACTACTTCAGATGAATGGAGGCCCTCATGGAAGGATATTCCATGTAATTTTTATATAATGAAATGAAGTCTGAGATGAGGACCAAGTAGCCGCTGAACAAATGTCATCCAAGGATATTCTGGACCAAAAGCAGCTGGAATATGCACACTTGGCAACTGTCACCTTGGAAACTGGTTCGCCTAGAAAAGGTCTAGCAAAGGACACAAACAATTGGTAAGTAGAAATGTAACTACCTATGTACATCTAACAAATGTAGTTTATATTCCCCCTTATTCTAAAAATTTGGTAAAATGGCAGGCAGATTGATTGACTGATTGATTGACTGATTATTTGATTCTGAAGCCACTTTAGGCAAAAAGGAAGGATTAGTCTGAAGTAAAACCCTGCCTTTATGAAAAACCATACAAGGGGGTTTAACAGATAACGCTTGAAGTTCTGACACTCTCCTAGCCCAGGTGATAGCCACTAGGAAAGCTGTTTTCCAAGACAATAATTTTAAGTCCATACAGGCAGCCAGCTCAAAGGGTGGAGCAACTAATACCTGTAAAACTAAGGTAAGATCTCAAGGAGGAGTGGAGGCCTTAAAAGAAAGGTCCCTTTAATAAAGGTTTTGCAAATTCTGGAAGAAGCCAAGGACCCCATGTTTTCACCTACATGGAAATTAGAAATGGCAGCCAGTTGAACCTTCACTGTTGAAGAGCTGGCACCCTGCTGGAAAAGATGCACTAAAAATTCAAGAACCGCTGGCACTGGAGCTGTAAAAGGAACTAAATACCGCTGAGAAGCCCAGATCAAAAAAACACTTCCACTTACTACAGTCAACTTTTCTGGTAGATGACTTATGGGCTGCCACCAGAATAGACCTAATAGGGGAAGAAAGTCCAGGAGTCCTGGCAATCAATGGAAATGGAGTAGCCAAGCCCTGAGCTTCAGACTGCCCAGGTCTGGAAGGAGAATACTCAATGGGTGCGAAATAAAATCTGGAATCGGATCCAAGGAGGAGTTACCAGAAGAGATCACAGACAGGGAAACCAGATCTGGTGAGGCCAGAATAGGGCAATGAGGATGACTGTGCTCCCCAACCAATGAGCCTTCTGTGAAAACCTTGTCATGAGGGGTAATGCAGGATATGCATAAAATAGACCGGGAGGCCAAGCATGGACCACAGTGTCTCTGGGGGTTTCCCACTGATGGGGGATCAATGCAAAGAACTCGCTGCACTTTGCGTTGGAAGGAGATGCAAAGTGATCGCAGCAAGGCAGACCCTACTTGTGGAAGATCTGCTCCGCTACACAAGGATTCAGAGATCACTCGTAAGGCATCAGGATAGTTCTGCTCAATTTGTCCGCTAGTATGTTGGACCGACCCGGAATGTGCATTGCTGTCAGAAAACGGTTGGTGGAGATCGCCCATTTCCACAATCTCATGGCCTCTCAACAAAGGGGGTAGGATCTGGTTCCTCCCTGTTTGTTGATGTACCAGACCACTGACATGTTGTTTGTCTGAATCGCAATAGTTTCCAGAGGAAGTGAGGCATAAAGGGCCTTCAATGCTAATAAGACCACCCTCATCTCCAGAACACTGATATGCAGATTGGTCTCATTTAGGGACCACATGCCTTGGGCCGTCTTGCCTGAGCAATGCCCCCCCATCTTAGTTGGGAGGCATCCATGGTTACTGTGGCTTGGGGAGGGGCTGCAATAAAGGACTGTTTCACTACTGTCTCCGGAGACTGAAGCCACCAGAGGAGGGACTTCCTGCATGCCTCGCTTATGCACATTGGATGTGTCAATGACCAATCCAGTAAAGACCACAGGACTGCCAACGTCCACTGCAGAACACACACGTGAAGACAAGCACAAGGAAGAAGAGTGATGGTGGCTGCTATGGATCCTAGGGTTCTTAACACCACTGTGGCTGGGGGGAAAGGGACACTGAAGAATCGAGAGAACATGAAGATTTAGGCTCCAAACCCTCTTTGGAGTCAGAACGACTTTAGATTGCAAAGTGTCCATTCTCACCCCTATGTAGTCCAGGACCTGAACCTGTTCTAGAGAGGACTTGGCTATATTTACAGTGATGCCCAGCAAGTCTGACAACTTCCAGAAATAATCCCTAGCTTGACAGAGTAGATGCCCGGTGGGAGCGGCAAGGAGCCAATCGTCTAGATACGGATAGACCTGTATGCCCTGAAGCCTCAAGTGAGCCGCTACTGCTGCCATGACCTTGGTGAACACCCTTAGGGCTGTAGTGAGACCAATAGGTAGGGCCCAGAACTGGTAGTGATTGGCCCCTAGCCAAAAGCAGAGAAACCTCCTGGAGTATCTGTGCATCTTTATATGGTAGTACGCATCCTGGTGGTCTATTGAGCACATCCAGTCATTTTCCTGCAGATAAGGCAAGATGGATTGTAAAGTGATCATCCGGAACTTTTCTTTGGCAACAGACAGGTTTAGAGTGGAAAGGTCTTGTTTGGCACCAAAAAGAACCTGGAATAGATGACTGATCTGGGAGACGGGCTGGATGGCCCGTTTGATTAGCAACTTTTCTACTTTGATCTCTGTTACCTCTCTTTGCATGGGTGTCTGGGAGGTGCTTTGGGGGAAAGGGACATGTCACAAGGGGAATTGTGTAACCTCTGGATATTATTTGGAGCACCCAATGGTCTGTTGACATGGACTCCCATGCAGTTAGGTGCATAGGAAAATGGCCCCCGACTGCCTTCAGAGCAGAGCAGTCAGGCAACCCCTCAGGGCTGCTGCGTGGGTCTGTCCAAGAATGGTTCTCGAGACCCAAAGTTCTTCGGACTCCCCTGCCTCTGGGCCGGCATCTGTCTTGTCCCCCTCTGCCTCTAAGGAAAAAGGAGTCCTGAGTGTCCCAGGAATACTGAGACATCCGGAACCACATCATCTTTTGACCCCGCTGATTCCTTAAGAAGGATCTTTGGGGGTTAGAGAAGCAGATCCTGATGGCAGACAGTGTCTTCCCATCCTTCTCACTCTGGACTAGTGTGTCACAGACAGTCTTCCCAAACAAGGAAGAGTCATCATAGGGAGCATTTGCAAAAGACACCTTGAAGGGTTCCACGAAATTACATAGCCTGAGCCAGGCATGTTACCTCATAGCAACACTGGACCCGGCCGCCGGTGCCGCTCCTTCGGTGGCATGAGAAAGGAGTCGCATGGACATGTTGGTAACTGCTTTCGAGTGGCCATTCACATAGAGAATGTGAGTTTATCCTCTGGCAACATGGACTCTGGGGCAGATGCAGTGAACTCTCTGATCTGGTCACACTGCAGTTTGGTAAAATGGGCCATATAGTTCAGCCCCCTTATACAAAAGGTGGCTGACGCACAAGTCTGCTTTCCCAAATGGTCCATCGTCCTGGACTCTCGATCCGGGGGAAGGACTGTGGAACTCTCCTTAGCCAGTTCCTTATTAGTGGCAGCCGTTACCACCATGGCATCCACTGGGGACCCTTTGTTCCAGCTCAGTCTAGCTACCGGGGGCTTAAGATTTTATCTGGATGTTTTGGGATTGGCTCCATGGTGTCCAGCTCTTTCCATGCCCTGGTGGTAATGTGGTCCACCAGGAGGTCCATGGGGGACACCCAAGAAGTAGATGGTCCCGTGTTGAATGCTTCCAGAAACTCAGACTCATCCGAGGAAAGCTTGGGGGCAGACTAATCCCCCCTGCTGGTGCAGGATCTCCATGATGTCTCCAAAGGAGACATCCTTGGGGGGGGGGGTGATCTGAGGTAGCCTTCCCCTTCCTCCAAGTCAGTATCCTCCACGAGGGTCTCGGGGGAGTCCAGGTTCCACCTCTTACACTTGCGTTTGTGAGGAACCTCTTCAGTGGGGCTTTCCAGAGAGGACTCATGAACAGCCTGTGGTTCCTGGAGGGGAAAAGTATGGGGCATGTTGAGCACGGGCTGTCCCTTCATGGGCAAAAGGCAGACCCAGAAGAGAGGGGGGTTGGGGAAGGACTCTGAGGAAATGGTCAGGAACCTCGATCCATGTGAGAGAACCCTCTCCACCATGTCGAATGCCGAGGGGGACTGAGCCGCCACCAAAAGAGAGGACTCTCTCCCTGATCTGACATGGGGATCGGATCCAAGCCCAAAGGCTCCAAGACCCCGAGGGGTAGGCCATGACCCAAGGTCAGAGCTGATGGAGAAAAACCCAACCCCTCGGATCCGATGCCCAGGCTACAGCTCCGAGAGTTGGGATCCAACTCGGTTGGACCCAACACACTCAAGGTAACTGCCGGCACGAGGTAGATGGTACCATCAGCGCCGGCTCCCTGACTCTGGAACATCTCGGATCCAGGGACTCTGATACCAGAGGACAGATTGGAGAAGGAGAAATAGGGGAAAACAATGGCAGTGAGCTACTCCCCTTGAGCGGGTGCCAGCAAGACCCACATCTGCAACTGGGTGCGAATAAATCTTCTCATCATTCTGTCCATACCGGCTTCCAATAAGCTTCTGGTAGCCCGTGAAGAGGTCACCGACACAGACCAGGAAGGACGGTATATGGAGGCCCTAGAATGAGGCCAAACTTCCTCCGGCTCCAGGGAAAACCTCAGGGAAAGGAGCCGAGGGGAAGTCGGCCTGGTAACAGCAGGTAGTTTGGAAGGAGGTCCCGACAGATCTGAGCATTTTGGGCATCTCTTCCTTCCCTTTTCTTTCTCTACCTCTGTTTCCTAGACTCCCTTCCAAGGTCTGTGGTCAGGATAGTGAGTCCCAGCCGGGAGGGGAGGACACAATGGCCGAGGTAGTTGTGGTCACAACCATGACCACAGAAATAGTAGATGAAGAGGCAGCAGTTTCTGTAGAAGGGAGAAGCTCCTTTAAAATCAGCTTGGCCCTGCAGTCTTTCAGGGCCCTGGGATTAAACCCCGCCCAATTGGAGGACAAGTGTGCTGCCCCCAAACATACAACACAAAGTGTGGCCATCCGCTGGTGACAACTTATGGCCCCACTCTGTGCATTTCCTGAAGATCAACTTCTATTGTTCAGACATCATCCAGTCCAAAAGGTACACAGTACCAAAGGCAGAAACCCAACCCCAACACTTACACACACACAAACATAAGGCTGGAAAGGGGAAGAAGGCCTGCACTAACTCCACTACCAAACAGAAACTACTATATATATAATATACATATATAATATACATACATATATATATATATATATATATATATATATATATATATATATATATATATATATTTTTTTTTTTTTTTTTTTTTTTTAAATGGAAAACATGAAGGGGAGGTTAAGGAAGAAAAAGAGGTCAAAGATCTATCCAAAAACTCTGCACACACACCAAAAAATAGCCCCAAACTGCCCTACTAGCCTGGATCTAAAGGGATCATGCTGTAGGCCAAGCTGCGGCAAACATGATCTATGGGAAGGAAGGAGGTGCAGTGGTATTATGGGTAAGGGGAAGAGCTTGGAGCGCGGATCTGATGCCGGTGAAACTGCCGTCTCGTATCCAGTCAGATCTTTTCTTTCCAGGAAGTCCTAGTTGGAAATTTTCATGGGACCCTAGTTTTCCACAGAGATTGAAAAGACTACTAGGTGCATTATTTTAAGTCTGCAGATCATCTGGAAGACAAGATGACAGATCCAAGTCTTGGTAACACAATGATGCAGTAGTGAATGTTATGAACTTGTGGTCATAAGTACACACAATGCACAATGAACTGGATTCACTGATCCTGCTCATATTTGTGTTTCCATATTTGTATTTTCCAGCTTTCTCTTGGGATGAGGTATTTATCCAATGGGCATTCACTCCATAACTCCTTGCTGGTTCTTCCAGAAGTCATGGCTCCTGCCTAAACCCAGGTAAAAGGGGCACATAGCCTCAACACCCCTGCACTGTGAAGCACATTGCTTTTCAATGATTAGAGAAGGTGGACCTCAGTGAGTACAGACAGACAATACATATTCAGAATTGTGTTCGGTACATGCAACATGTCATTCTTGTCTGACAAAATTCATATGATACCCCATATTATTTCTTTCCCTTACTTTGTCTCACTAGCTCACCGGGAAACTTATAACAGGAGCAGGAAAAAAATAAATAACAAAAGACTTCTTTATCTCTTACTGTTTTCAGTTTATTATATGCCTAAGATACTGCATACGTGTGCATGACTCCCTATTAAGAATGTGAGACCCACACCCGCAAGTCCTGCAACTACGAGAAAATAAAGCACATCAGCCAAATAAATGCAATGCATTTTGAAATTAGCTGTGATACTCTACAAGCTCTTTTGCAAGCGAGTTTCTTCTACCTCAACACTGGGGATAAGCCACCAATCCCTTTCTCCTCATATAAGTAGAGGCCAAGACTGCTGTGCATCAGAGGAAGGGGAACTCTCCAAGGTAGCACAATTTCAGACTTTGTATACAGCCTTCTTTTCAGATAGTGTTTAGGCTCAGTGTTCTAAGACTCATGGTTGCTATTCTCAGACTTACACCAGGAACTCCTGTATAGTACTGTAATGTATAAGTGTCTGCATTAGTTACAGGCAGTGGGGGGTTTGTCTAAGTGTGCTATAATCCAGTGTATGCATATATCTGCACAAAGATCTCTCAGTATGCTGTACAAAAGACCGTCAGTTTTACGTCCACCAAAACCAGTGGTAAAGTTTAGCTGCCTTTGAATTCAGTGTTTTGCCATATAACTCCACAAAGACAATCCATTTAAGCATGCTTTGTGCATTCAGCAATAAGACTATACAAATATTTTTAAGGTCAGCAGTGGACGAAAAGAGAGGCTACGGCCAATCTTTATAACACAGCACTAGCAACTGCATCTTCACAAAATTATTGCTTTTTATTTTTTTTAAATAAAATCTGCTTTCATTTATTAACGGAGTTGTTATCCAGTTAATTATATGTTGCAAAGTGCAGCATACACTTATTACTTTGATGATTACCGTACTAAATCACAAACACATGGAAAAGAAAAGAATACAAAAATGCACGTTTTCTCCTTTATTAGTGTAATTACACCTAAGCTGATGAAACAAAAACATTTTTTTTTTCTTTTTTTGTCCAGGAGAAGCTGCAGATGAACCCACGCAGGCTTCCAGTGAAGCATGCCAAGGCCAGAGTTATAGTGTTAGAAATCCACAACTGGCTTTCTAAATTTTATGTAGAGCAGATGTTACAGTTAAGGGTCTGACACCTTGAGTTTTGTTTATGAAATATAACAGGTATGTATGATAACATGATAATCCATGAGGGAAATGCAACAAGTTTTATTTAAAATACACCACAACTTGTTCTGTTACAAATGTCACAGCCCCACTAACAGCTGTTGAGCTTGTACAGTGTGGTTACTGCTTCATTGAAACTGGGCCACATTACAAAGTAAACAAGATACGAATATACTGCAAAAAGGAAAGTAAATAAGTTAAAGGATCCAACTCACAGAAACACTGAATCACCATGAGCAGTGCATAGTAACGTAATAAGCTCGCATTACCACTCAGCTCACGCTGGATGAGAATGCTGTCGGACATTGTCCTTAGCTGACATTACAGTATAGCTTCACTTTAGGGACCTCTTCTCCTAAACAGCACAACATAATAAAATAGCCTGGTCATACACAATAAGCTTGCCCCTGCTCTGATGAGGTTAGTCAATGTTCCATAAGAAATAAATGCTTGCAATACAAGTGCAACATACACCACAACAAATGTTCTGGTTCCAGCATGGTTCTCTCACTCACTCTTTTTACTCATCAGGTAGAATAAAACCTTGCAAATATCCCCCAGCATCACAAAATGTTATTGAAGTTTTTCACTTAAGACACCCTTATAAACTCATTGCTGTCCATGATAGCAGCACCCCTTTAAAAATATGTTCTAATGGCTTAAATGCATCTTTTGTCTTCAACACAGCAAAACATAATACAAAAAAAGGTCAGATCAAGGAGAGAGACTTTGGTTTTACACTGGAAGGGCAGCTACTTCTGCCTTATTTGTTTTAGTATAAGGGGAAAATTCATAAGCATATAGCTAAAACATAAAATGGCAATGAAAACCTCGACAGGCACAGCATGGAATAAGTACCATTTTATTTACAGACAGTAGACGTATGTTTTCACGCGTCACTCAAATTAATAATGTATATGAGCAGCCAGCATTATTTGTAATTCGTTTACAGCTTAAAATGCCCTGCATGCTTTAAACAAAGTGGACCCTCTGTTCACAGCACATAGCATTGTTCTAAGTAACGTTTAATGAAGGTACAAGTACAATAAATGATACTTCTGCACTGACAGTTTAGTAACTCTAACAGTGTTGTTAGAAAGGGCATATACAGTCTATTTAAGGTGAAGCAAAGGGTGGGCTCTGAGGTTTACTTAGACATCCCAAGGTAGTGTAGGTACTGGTAATGATTAGACCATTGTTTAAATAATTTTCAATAAGATTGTTCTTCTCCACAAATCATACCAATATACCAAACAGCATGCAAAACGACATCTCCAAAACAAAATTCCAGATTAAGAATTATACTGTCTGTTAAAGATAAGCAAAAAGTTCTACATCTGGAAGAAGGTGTTAAGAATTGTTTCAAGATTTACACAGTTAGACCACAAACTTTAAATCTTCCATTTAAAAAAAACTGTCTCCCAGGAAAGTCAAATGCAGGATAAAAACACTTCACCTCCAGACTAGTTAGAAAAGAAAATGTATTTATTTATTGACATTTGATTATCGGGTAAATCTGACTGGGTAGGAGCACATTTCCAGTGGAGCCCAGGGGAGAAAAGCTCCAAAGTACTGCAAAACATTTTATGAATAATAATTTTACAGTCTTTAAAAATAATAGAAAAAAAACTACAGTTTAAATAATCACACCAAATTAAACATAATAAGAAATCATTGGTTAAGAACAGTTTATGGAGATATTGAAGGTAAGTTGGTATAATACAAACAGGAATTGCAATATGAAGTGAGAGAAAATCAGGCTTTTAATATACTTAGAAAGAAAGCCATGGGTGAGAAACTGAAAGAAGTAAGGAGGTGAGTGAAAAGGGAGAGTAAGGAGATATAAAGTATGAACAGCTATTTGTTCAAACTTGGGGATCTAGCTTATCCTGGTGTTGAGAGGAGAGCCAACTTTTGGCAAAGAAGTGTTTCAGAATGGTTTTAAAGGATGGGAGAGAGGTCACTGACCTGATGGATAGAGATAATGAATTCCAGGCCTAAGCCACATGGTACAAGTAAGTACAGACAATGCCCAGCAGGTTTCATAGGTTTGTGAATACGCAGGAGTTTTTGGTCACCGGATCATAACGACTGACTAGAAACATAGTTATGTAGAATATTATTTAGGGTAAGACAAGCAGATGGATGCTTGACAATTTTACAAGTGGTAAAAAGCTGTTAATATGTTGGTTCATGGGGTAGTTCTAACCAATTTAGAATTTTTAGTGCTACACAGTGGTGGGCTCTGAAATGAGTATTTTTTTATAAATTTAGTAACTTTGATTTTAGTATTGTTCAAGTTTTGATTTTTGTGATGCCTGAAGGTTGGTAAGGATGGGAGTACAACAAAAGTGTGTAGATGAGATAAGTAGTGACAAATACAACTTTAGTTGCATTGGTGAGAAAGTTTTTTGCTAATAATTTGCTAACAGAAGTGATGTCAATGGTTGTATTATCAAGAGAGAGAGGGCCTTGGGGGGGTAGTAATTTGGTTTTTAGGGTTGAGCATGAATTGTGAGTTACAAAGCCATGTTTCAGTTACTGTTAAAGCTTCCTGAGTATTTTTGGAGGCCTACCACACTGACAGATGTGCAGGAGTGTCGAGTTATCTGCATTCTGTGTTAGGGAGGGCTGATGTGTGGAGGGTGCTGATGAAAATGTTAATGAGGAAAGGATCGAGGGTAGAGCTTTGTGTTACATCAGTGGCAACTGGCAGGTATGGAGAGAAGGTGGAGTGCCATTTTACTAACTGATACACATTGGACAGGTAGCTTTTGAACCATAGAAGGGTGGACTGAGACAGACCTATTGAGAACATTTGAAGCAGAAGTTTGCAGCAACAAACTGTATCAAAGGCTTTAGACACAATAGAAATACAAATAAGGAGGACACTAGTTTGCCATTATTTCTAGCTTTATTGACAGTATCTATATAGATCTGAAGTGCAGTGTTAGTACTATGGGGAGGGGGAATAGAAGTTCTTCTTGCATGCGATAGCTTAGCAAATCTTTTTGAATACATTATTCAGGTATTTTAGAGAGGGGAGATAAGATTGCTATAGGTCTAAAGTTAGTAATGTCTGTTGAATTTCATCCTTTGACAAGAAGGAGAATGTGTTGTGACTTTTTCTAGAGTGAGTGAATGTGGGATTCCAGGACTGAGCTATTTATAAGGATTGAGACAGAGTAGACAATGCTATCAGCTGTTATTTTAATAAGGCATTCCCTTAGAAGGTCATCAGCTGTAGTAGAGCAAGGTATGAGTGTAAGAGTAGTTTTACATATGATGTGGGCAGAGGTGTGAAAGTGAAAATGGATGT
Source organism: Protopterus annectens (assembly GCF_019279795.1). Classification (NCBI taxonomy): domain Eukaryota; kingdom Metazoa; phylum Chordata; order Ceratodontiformes; family Protopteridae; genus Protopterus; species Protopterus annectens. Next base: position 141,664,438 of record NC_056749.1, on the reverse strand, counting down.
AGTGACATGTGGTTGCTGGGCAGGGGATGGACTATATACTGTGGAATCCTTAGTTAGAGATGCTATACTATCTATAAAGTAAGAAATTAACTATATTGTGGTTTCGAGTGATGAGTTATTGGGAGAGAGGTTGATTTCTTTAATGGCTGTCCAGAATTTTTTAGGGTTGTGTTTACTATTATTCTGAAAGTTATTAGAGTATAGCTTTTTTGTCTGCATTAATTTGCTTGTTATCAAGATTGCGAAGCATTCTGAAGTTTTCAAGATATTGTGGTGTTTATATTTTGCCATTCTTTCCACGCTTTTTCTGTATCCTACAATAGCATTTTACTATTTTTGGATAGCCAAATTTGCATTATTTATTTTTAGTTTCTTCCTACTAGGAGGTGCAAGACTGTTTAGGATATTCCAAAAAGTTGTATTGAATTTATTTACAGCATCTAAGTGGAGGAATTTTAAGGAGTTCCAGTTAATAGATGATAGGTTAGTAATGAACATTTCTGGGTTAAACTTAGAAAGGTTACATGTTGTTTTAAAAACATGCTGTTTAAGTGGATGTGTGAGATGTCTTGTTGTACAGATTGGGAACTGATCACAGAGATAGTCAGAGACTGTTGCTAGGGTCCAACATTAGAATCCACTCTAAAAGGGCATTTCATGTCTTGCTATAATGTGTGAGGCTATTAATTAGCTGGGAGAAACCAAATGAGTTCACGCTAGATGTAGGGAGTTAAAATTTATGTCCAACCAAATGACATTCACATCAACTTGTACTATTATTTCTTGGGTAATTGTTATGGATATGCAATGTATGATATCTTCAGGTAAAGCTGTATTATTGCTAGGAGGGATGTAAAGAGCAATAATACACCCTCATGTCAAACTGCAGCACAGAGTAGTCAGTTTAGAGCCAATACAAAGCAATCAGCACAGATGTACCTAGTGAACAGGATTCCTTTCATTTCCTGATTGCAGAAAACTGTTAGCCAGGAAAGTAAGTAACTGTCATGTACAGTATAATCTATTAGCAAGAGAAAAGACAGTGGCCAGTATATTAAATGGTTCTTAGAGTGCAAGGGCAACTCTGTCGGGGGGGGGGGGGTTAAAAAGTAATTTCCAGCACATGCAGGCATGTATTTGCCTAGATGAAGTTAATACACAGCAAAGTTCTTCACATAAAATTTGTTTACCTTGTACAACAACAAAATTCTCATGAAAATGTTTGGGGGATAGCAGCATCTAGGTCAGATGTAGTGACCCCAGGCTGTGCATTGTGTGGAAGATGGTAACAAATCTGGAACTCCTCCACATCCAGCTTACCATTAACGAAAACACTTATCACATCATAGCTAACCAAATGAACCCATCCTCCCTCACCTCAGCCCATAATTCCTGCCTAACTAGTATTGAGTCCTGATGCTTTAAGCCAAACACAGTTCTCATAGGGGACTTCAGCTACCCCTCCATCAACTAAGAGATGTATACATCCTCTAACATGGATGTCCAGAGATGTCTTGATTTCAGGATTATAAACTCTCTGGACCAATTAGTCCACACCCAACCAGGGTGATAAAATCCTAGACTTCATCCTCAACAATAAGGGACAGCTCTGCTCCCTCCCTGGTCAAACCATCCCACATATCACTCACATTCACCTTAACACTAAAGCCAGAAGTATCCTCAAATACCTCAGTATTCAAAGATTATGCCAAAACTAAGCCACTAAAACTGAGTGATGATCTTACTCCATTCGTCACCACCTTCAAGCTAAGTGATGCCATTGTCGCTACGTATGTTGACCCCTTTACTGCTAAATTCTATACACGCATGAAGCATTGCACAGATGCATGTGGCCCACTCCAAAGTAAATACAATACCAAATTCAAAAATAAACCCTGTTGGTGGAACCCAAATTAAAGTAGGCTCTATAACAAAAGGAAAAACAAACTATATGCATGTACAAATAACGTATTGCTCAAGATGCAAAAAAAAAAAGCTCTTCTAAACTTAACAGGGATCTCTGGACCCTAATCAAATCAATCAAAGCCAGACAGAAGGTGAAAATAACCACTCAGGTGGAGAATTACCACAAAGTCTTCATTAACTATGTTAGAACCCTTAGAAACAATGCCCAACACTGTGCAGAGCTAATTAGTAAATGATATCACATACTCAGACCAGGAGGACATAGCCAATCTACTAACGGATAAATTTACCCCCAACTTCATCCCTCTCTTCCCTCCTACATTCCCACATATCATACCCACATCAATATCCCCTTCAATTCGCCTATGAATACGTCCTCAAGGCACTATCCAAGGACAAGAACACTCATTCTATGGCTGGATAACATACAGGGCTACTTACTGGCCAGTCTAAAACAGGACTTGTCAGACCATCCTACAGATGCTATTTAATGTCAGCCTAGAAACATGCTTTGTGCCAGATAAATGGAAGACAGCAACTGTCATCCCCTTGTATAAAGTTGGAACGTCATTGGGCCCAGGAAATTATAGACCCATACGTCTAACCAAACTCAGCCTTAAAGCTATGGAAAGGATCACTGCAGAATTAATAAAGAAATAGGCAACCTACAAAATCTCAATTCAAGCCAGTTCAGATTTGTTAAGGGAAGATCCTGTCTACTTAACCTGGCTGACTACTTCAACAGCATTAATGAAGGCAAATCATTACACAGTGCATATCTAGACCTCAGATAGGCAGCCAACACCATCTCACAATCAAGTACCATAGACAAACTACTGCAGCTACATATTAATCCCTGTCTAACTCATAGCAAGCTGGCTCACAAAGCACAGGAAGTTAGGTGGCTGCTTTACCTCCCCTCCAAAAGACCGGTCACTAACAGTGCACCCCAGGATTCAGTTCTTGAGTCACTCCTATTTGTCATTTACGTCTCAGAGGTCAATGCTACTGTTAAAGGGTTATGACTGACCATGTCTGCAAAGGACTAAATTTACCTGCATCATAAATTTCCCATAGGATACCAAGATCATCCAAGAGGGCCTTTCCCAAACCAATAGCTGGCAGCAAAACCAATTTTCTAAAGCTGAATACCAAGAAATGCATAATAGTATTTTTCAGCTAGCAAGAAGACCCTTGTATCTGTCACACTGACAATACACCCTTGAAAAGTGAGGAGTAGTCAGGAACCTATGTAGACAAACTGTCCGTCGATCATCACTTACCCCACTATTGTAAGAAAGTAATAAGCTGTGCAATGAAAAACAGCTAAGGGAATTGTGTGCAGGTCCAAAGATCTGGATCATTCTGCTGAATTCCAGACTAATCAGATGAATCTTTGAGTATAATGCCTCCTTCGGTATGTACCTTTGCAAACGTTTGACATAACTCAAACGCTGAACACTAGGCCAGGAGATCTAGATTACCACTAAAATACAAACAGGACCTGATAGCAAAATAGATCTCTCCCAGAGCATTCCTCTTTTATGGAACAGACTTCCTCTGGGTGTAAAGCAAAGTAGGTCTCTGACCCTTTTTAAGCATAACGTGGACAAATGGATGGGCACTCAAATACAACCCAAGTCTCGCTCCACTCAAATACAACCCACGTCTCGTTCCACTCAAATACAACCCACGTCTCGCTCCTCAAGCCCTCAATGAAAGGAGACAGAATTATGTATCAAATACACCGTCAGTCCACCTCTCAAGTCCTCATTCAAGTAGCTTGTAACTGGGCATTAATTATTCATGTCTGTAGATATTACTGATTTGAGATCTTGTTCCGAGCCTGCAAATATGCCTATGGATCAATAATCTAGTACTAACCCATGAACCTATATGTAACAGCTACTCCTGTGCTAAGAGTGTGTAACATCACACCAAAGTGCTAGAATGTTATTAGACAAAAGTTTACTGTTATCTTCTAAAGCAACCAATGTCAGGTTGTTCCATCTTCAGATGATTGTTAAAATAGAAAAACTTCATCCTTAACTCAAGTCCAAATGAACAACATTCCTTTTAACATCTCTCTCTCTCTCGCTTTACAGATGTTCTGTTCTGCAAGTACTACATCACAGTATTTTGCACACCTTTGAAATCACAAACTGAAACGATCCTTACAATTATCTTTCAGCATGTCTTAATTTTTGTACATCCATTTCAGATGATCTCCTGTCTCCTTTCTCATAACTCTCATGCTAAAGCATTATAGTCTGAAAAAAACTGCTATTACATTTTTATACTCACTAAATTTTACTGCATTCCTTCCAAATAAATAATCAATTTCAGTTGCTACACTTCTATAACGTCTTTTCAACTTAACTTACTATATCAGAATCTCCTAACTTCTTAACTTCCTCCGTTACCTTATCTGTCCTATTCCATTCTTTTTAAAAGCAGCAGTTACGGTCTCCCATGAAGATTACATTTTTCCTTCTTACTGTGTTTTGATTTCATTTGCTGTAACACTTTCATACTGATATGACTGTAGGATGACTTGTCTAAATGCACAAGCCCTAAAACATAATCACTGAAAACAATTAATCAGTGGCATCATTTAAAAAATCAAGATACCAAAGATATGATTGAAAAGTAAAAAACAGTTTTGTTATGTAATCCGTTAACAAACACTCTCTACTGCTAAACTCAAAAATACTTTGTGTAAATAATGGTAGTGCTACAGAAAGAGTTTTTCTAAAGTAATATGCAAGATCGGTATTAGGGTTTTGGCAAGGTCAGGGATAGCACAGATCTGGAGAGAGACAGAGAAAGGGAGATGTGATTCCTGCAGTTCAAGCAAAGTACGGCTACAGTTATAAAAAGTTAAGCAAAGATCAATGATGAAGGTTGTAGCTGCAAGTTAAAGCATTAGATGATGAAAAGTTCTCAGTGACTTTCTTCCCCCTAAATTAAGTCAGAAAAATGGGAGTTTCTCTTTCCTTTTTTTCCCATAAGAGTATGACACTGGGAACTGGACATTCATAGTGTGCGGTTGAACCAGACAGGCTAATAAATATTCACCACACCACCTGACATTTACATCAAATGGACTCTCAAAATGCAGAGTACAGACATGGCAAGTAAAAAACAGAAGTCTGGAAATGTAGGAGAACATTGCTTTTCTCCATGAAACTTCATTTATGCAGTGGGGGAGGGGCAAGCCCTCACACCCCTGAAACGTATATGTATTAACGCCAAGATCGCCACACCTTGGAGTGGTCAGTTTGGACTTAGCATATGTAAGTCCATTTTTCAACAATGCATTCTCTTGGTGTCAGAACTCACTCAAGCAGATCCTGACATTTCAAACGGTTACCCATTGAATGTGCTATACCATCGAAAATGGTTGCACATCAGTACATAAGGAAGATTCGGCTATCAGCAATTATTAAATACAAAGCAGAAGAGCCCTCCAAGAAAGAAAATATTTATTGTCATTGTTAGTTGGTTTGGTAACTACTGAGCCAGCTGAAAGCATGTCAGCACCTGTATACACACAACCACCCGAGTGCCACTTGTTGGTTATTAATCAGACAGCAAATCAGCTGTGAAACTCAGCACCCACTAAAACGAGAGAGAAGCGGCAATAGGTGACGGGGCACTTCCAGTGTCAGTTAAAACAATGCAGTGCAGACACGTAGTAGGAAGGGCAGTTCCATGGTCATTTTAAGTACAGGAAGCTGCAACAAAGGTTGGTGATCACGACAACATCATAACAGCATCAGTGCTATGGCTTCCACTGACATACAGATGCAAAACAAAAATCAAAGTACAACTGACACTCCCCTAGAACAAAATGCTTTTATTCATGCCTGCTTTAATTATCAACAGTGGTGGATGCCAAGTAAAAGAATCCACAATTTGTCTCTGTCTCCCTCCCTCCTTGTACCTGGAACAGTATTCAGAATTGTACTTCTTAGTCATGTCTACAAAGCCAAACAAATACTGTCAAGGCAGGCTAGATCATGCCCTAGAAGTTCTTCCTCACCAAATGTCCTCCACAAAATTACAAATGAATTGGGCTCATAGGAATCATAGAAGTTAAGGAGTGATGAGTACTGTGGCCATTACGCCTCGTCAGTCCCACCCTCAAGTCTAACTCCCTTCTCATGGAGGGCTTACTGTCAGTCATGCCCAGGGTGAATTTATGAGTACCCATCCAATTATCCAGGTCCTGCATGAAGGAAAATAGTGCAATCACGCTGCTTATCTGCAGGAGAAGTCTATTTCACAGGTGACGGTGATACTGAATAACATCTCTCTCTCTCCATGTTGTCATTGACCTGTTGTTTAGATCTCATGTTTTGATATTTGTGGGACTGTGTGATTTATGAAGATACCTTGATCAGTTGTTTAGATCTCCTGTTCTGGTATTTGTGGAACTGTTCAATTTATAAAGGTACAAGAGTTCCTGGACTACTGGGTCCCTGATTGCTCAGAAGGCAAGGTATGGATCACCCCTGAGAAGACTATAAGAAACAGAAAACAGGGTCAGTACTTCTAACTTTTTTTCTGGTAGATTACAGATGTTTAGCCTATGATCCTCTCTGTTAAGAATCCCTGTGGTCTTTCCAACTCTTTGATAAGTCTGTTGAGGTACACCTCAAAGGGAACACTGTATTCTGTAATTGGTCAGATCTGTGCTGAACACAAGGGGACAATAATCTCTTTTGACCCAGACAAATTTTCTTTGACAATCAGTTGTGTCAAAAAGAAGAATTTGTGAAAAACAGTATACAGACCAAGAAACTTTGATCTGTTTGGAAAAAAAGCATCTGAGGAAGTGCGAAAATATGAACAACAAAACCCAGATATTTTTGAAAAGTATAAAAAAGAAATATGGACATAGGAATGAAACACAGATTTGATATGGTGTAATATTTATGCAAAGGTGAAAGCCAAATTAATCATCATAAAGAAGGCAGCACCAAAGATATTCGGAGAGAAATACAGGCAAAGTCATCCAGATACGGAAAATTTCACAATACAAAAATATCATCACAAAAAGGGAACGTAGAAAAGATTAGTAAAGTATAAGTTAAAAAAATAGAAGTTGAAGTTATGGAGTGCCTGTGAAGTGAAAGATTTTGTGTAGAAGGTCTACTACAGGTTATGTCACGGCATGGTGGAAAAGGTCCCCAAAGTAAGGAGAAACAGGAAGATCAGGAGACATCTGAAGAAGAAATATGAACATGGGAAAGAAAAAGACATTTAATATGGTGTAATATTTATGCAAAGGAGAAAGCAAAATTAACAAATACAAAAAGAGCAGCACCAAAGATATTTGAAGAGAAATACAGGCAAAGGAATCTGGACATGGAAAACATTACATTACAAAAAATAAGAAGACAAAGAGGAAAAGTAGAAAAGGAGATCAGTAATGGAGAAGTTAAAGAAATAGAAACTGAGGTTATGAAGTACTTCCAAAGTGAAGGCTTCAGTGTAGAAAATCGAATTCAGAAATCACCACAACAGGATAGAGCAATGAACCTCCAAATCAAGTAGAAACCAGTGGAACAGGAAGCACTTCGTCAGGTGCCATATGAAGATATTTTGGAGCCTTCCACAGGAAACCAGTATAAGCGTTCACTTAAAATTGGACAGCAAGGGAAGGAACAGGAAACTCTGACTCAGTCAATGTTGAGGAGTGATAGGTCAGTGACTTCCCATATGTTATAGCAACGGACATCACAGGATGAAATTGATGAGAATGTGTCACTGGAAGATGCTATAGAACTTTTTACAAAATGCTCACAGGAAATGGAAAACAAAAAATGTGCCCTCAGTTTAGAAGAAAACAAACTAAGAGTTGCTTGATTTAATAGAAATAGATAAGACATATTAAGATCAATGAAAGAACTAGACTGCAGAAGGTCAATAAAACCCAAGTCGTCAGAAGTTTGATAAAACAAACAAACACATTAATGAGGACTTTCCATAGAGATCCATGCGATATAACAGAAGTAAACGGAATATATTACTGTGCAGCTAAATTAATAATGGATAAAGTTCTACCACAAGAACACAGGGTAGTGAGGGAAAGGAAGGGGTCGAATACCATCATGGAAGTATTAAAGAGAGAAAATTGTAAAGCAATTAAGACAAGAAGTGTCACTGTTAGAAGAGGGAAAAGATCAACAAAAATACTTAGAAAGATAGATGTGATAAAAGCAATGTGCAGTATTCGAATAGATCAGGATCTATCATGTACTACTGCAAATAAACTAAAAATCTCAGCCAAGGCAGAAAAACTTAGAAGATACGCAGATAATTATAAAGGAAAAGTACAAAATGAGTAATTTATTGATGACCCAAAAAAGTTTTACAGAGAACTGGGAAACAAGGTAAAAGGAACTCAAAGACCACCAAAAAAACATACATTTTGGAGAAGTATTTATGTAGATCCTGTGGAACAAAGATGCTAAATGGATAGATGAAGTAAAAGAAAGAATAAGAAGTTTAAAGTTACAGGATATGAAATGTGAAGTAACAGCCAGAGAGATTGAAACAACATTAAGAAAAGCCTCTAATTTGAAAACCCCAGGCTCAGATGTAGTACCTAACTTCTGGTAAAAAGTATTAACATCTTTGTACAAAGATTTAGCCAGGAAAAAGAACTATTTATACATGCACACCGAACAGGCACCAGCCTGGCTAACGCAGGAAAAACAATGCTCCAACTTAGGAGCAAACCTACAAACTAACAATTATAGACCAATAACTTGCCTTCCGATGACATATAAACTATACACTGGAATTGATGCCGACAGAGTTTAGTCATTTAGAAGAAAACTCAATTATGACAATAGATGAAACTCGTATGGAACAATGGATCATTTGTTGTTAAAGTCATAGTGGAGAAATATAAAAAGGGGAAGAATTTAAGTATGGTATGGATTGACTACAAAAATCATTAGATATTATAGGTTCATAGGTGTGTACCAGGCTAATGACCCTGGGGCCTTTACAAACCTAGCCATAGGATTACCCTGGCATAGTGCCATCCAACCTTAGTTCCCAGTGCCTCTGTCGAGTAGAGCCACTGGAGTTATCCTCAGGGTGAATTTTCTGTTTCCCATCCACTCATCAAGACTTCTCTTGAAGACACGGGTCAGCAAGGTGCTCTGCTTAACATGTATGGGAAGTCTGCCCCTCCAGCATGTTCTGTTAACTGTGGTAATGAGGCTGAGGTCTCTGGCGTGTGTGGTGTGGAGGGATTGGGATTTCTTTAGATGTAGCATTTCTAACAGTGCTGGGTCAGGCATGGCTGTGTAAATCAAGCAGAGATCGCCTCTAAGTAGGGGATATGAGACAGAGAATAGTTGGAGTTTTTTTGAGTCTGTCCATACAGGACAAGTGTTTAAGACCCAGGATCCTCTTTGTGAGGTACTTTTCCGGCCTCTTCAGTTAGTGCAAGTGTCTAGTGAGGGACATGCCAAATGGGGCACTGTATGATTGGTCGAATGAGGGAAGAGCAGAGGGAGACAATGACCTCTTTCTTCCTGGATGCAAAACCCTTTGTAATGAGATGTGCCACATAGAAGGACTTTCTGACCACAGTGGCAATGTGGTGATCAAAAGAGAGGTTGTTGTCAGCATGTGTACCCATATCTCTTATAACACCTTCTGTGTTCAGTGGACTACCGTCAATGTGGTAATTCATGGAAACCGGGTTTTTCCCAAAGGGGATGACATTTTTTGGCATTGAGCTTAAGGCCATGGTTCTGACACCAGTCGTCGTTCTCAGTGAGGCCATTCTGTAGGATGTCAACATCACTTGGGGAGTTAATAATAGCTCCCAGCTTGCAATTGTCTGCAAACTGTCAGCCAGACTCCCTTTGTGTTGGCCTGGACTTCAGAGAAATAGATACCAAACAGGAGAGGACCCAGGACCAAACCCTGTGGGACTCCACTCATGACTAGTTGGCAGTCTGACTTGGAGTCAGCTACTTTCACACTGTAGGTTCTATCTGCGAGCTAGTTTGCAACCAACCTAGTGATATAGGGGTTGATGCCAAGCTTAGTAAGTTTTTCTATGATTCCTGAGTGCGGAATGGTATCAAAAGCCTTGAGCAGATCAAGGTAAGCTGTATGAACCACCTTGCCTTCATCCACAGCTCTGGTAACTGACTCAAAGTAGTTGACCAAGTTGAGCAGGCATGATCTACGCTTCACAAAACCAAACTGTGTGGGATCCAGAGTGTGGAGATTCCCTATATCCTTGTTTATTAGGTCCATGATGATGCATTCCATAGCTTTACATATCAGACTTGTCAAGCTAATGGGGAGATGGTTCCCAGGGTCTGTACTCTCTCCTCCTTTGTGTAGAGGGATGACTGCAGCAGTGCACCATTCGGTAGGGACAAAGCCTGAGGTGAGGCTGTGATTGAACAGGGCACACAGGTGAGGTTCCAGTTCACTCTGTAGTTCATGTAGAACACAACCAGGGATATTGTCAGGTCCCATAGAAGCTGTATACTTGGCCTTGGACAGTTCTGTTTTAACCTGTGTAGCAGTAATACTGGGTGCCTGGCAATCTACTGGTATTGCGATTGGTCCTTTGGGGGCGAGGGAGGGGTAAAGTTGTCACTGAATCTGTTGGCCAGTATACTTGCAATATCTGTTGGCTTGGTATAGAAGGTACCACTGTGCAGTAGCTCAGAGCAAATCTGGATATTGCCATGGAGATTCCTTACATAACTATAGAAGGCCTTGTGGCTGTATTTACTATCTGCTGCAATTCTGTTTTCATAGCTAGCTTTAGAGGATTTGAGGAGGGATCTCAACTTTTTGTTAAGGCTGATAAGGGAGTTTTTCCAGTCTTGGGACTTCACCTTATTCCGCATCAGTTTCCTCCTTCTGTTGTAGAGTTAGTTTATGGCTGGGGGCCACCAGATTGGCTTCCTTTTTTGGAGGCGAGTGTCTTGGTTCTATTGGGTATGGTGAGATCCATGCATTTGTGTACGTGTTCGTACAATGCATTGGTGCATAACTCTGCAGTCACGCAACTATTCTCCATTGCATGAGTGCTGTGAAGTTAGCCACCTCTGTTTTTAGGAGCCCAAAGTTAGCTTTGGAGACATTTTTCATGGTGGTTACCTTTGCAGGGGGTGGAATGTGGATTTCCAAGGTGATAAGTTTGTGGTTGGATCTAAACAGGTAGCAGCTGACTATTGCTGTAGAGCAACGGTTGCCCATGTTAGTAATGACCAGGTCAAGGATATTGCTACCTCTAATGAGAGTAAAAATGAGCTGGTTCAGGGCATTGGAAATAATTAACTCCGGGAAACATTGGGAAAATGTATTGGTACATGAGTAGTTTACCAGTTAATGGAGGGGTAGTTGAAGTCACCTAGTAAGAGAGTGTTAGGTTGGATCCTAATATCCTCCAGGGTGCTTAGGAACGTGGAGTGCGAGTCTTGGGACATGTTTGGGGACCAATAGCAGGCTATGACCTGAATCACTGTCTTACCCATTGTTAGCTGCACCTGAAGTATCTCTGATGCATTATGTTGGGCTACCAGTCTGGAGGTGCGCGCGTCCTTTATGAATATGGAAACGCCACTGCCTTTGGAGCTTTGGTCCAAGTTCTGGGGCCGAAAGGTGCAGAATGAGTTATAGCCTGACAGTGCAGGGGTGCTTTCTGCTGCCTTGAACCAGGTCTCTGATACAGCGCAAATGTCAATGTTCTCCATTCTAAGGAGTACTTCACGCGAGTGCATTTTGTGATTTAGACTTCTAGCATTGAGCAGCATGACCCTTGGATTACATTTGTTTGTAGCTGTTATGGTGGTAATTTGGTCTTTGGAACACCACCTAAAAAGGCACTATAGGGGTAGCAAGAGCCTTGGCCAGTATCCGGAAACCCAGGGGTGAAAGATGTAGGCCATCTCTGGCAAAGCATCGAGGTCTGTCAATTATGTCATCCCAGGCAGACAGATACTGGATCCCCTTAGAATGACACCAGAAACTTAGCCAATTGTTGAAATCAATCATTTTCTGCTTGTACTGTGGTATCATTCCGGGTGATGGTAGGATGCTGCTCAGGGCTAGGGTCATACCTGCCTGGGCTACATAATCCGAGAGCTCCTCCATGTCTCTCTTCATGCAGTCCAGGGATGTACATCTCAGGTCATTCACACCCACATGTACAATGAAAGAGTTATATTTGTACCTGTTTTTGAGCGACCTGAGTGCATGTGTTATGTGGCAGATCCTGGCACCGACAGGCAGCTGTTACTTTCTCCTTATTCAACTTAGTGAATCACACATTCAAGGAAAGAAGGTGCTTAAAAATGTACAAGACACACCCTACACTGATCGACTACATTACAGTGACCATGAACCAGTGGCAGACCACTCTGCAATTAAGCCATGATACAGGACAAATTATTACTCCAAGGATAAAAATTCAAAGGGGGATGTTCCAGGGAGACACTGTCACAGTTGCTATTCTGCCTTACCCTTAATCCATTAATCTGTCTACTTAACAGCTTAGGATATGGCTACAATTTGGCACCTAGAAAACAACAAAGTGTAAAGATTTCTTGAAAAATTATATGATGCCTTCTGTTGGTTTCTTGCTGTTACTTGCATTTATATGCATGCATACTGCTTATTGTGACCAACTAGTCTCATTACTGTATTGTACTAAGTACAATAAATACACGGAGACAACTGTTTCAGTTAATACGCTTTACTATTACATTTTTCTTTTGGATCTACAAGCACGCAGCACAGATGCTGTCAGCTCTCTATGGCAAATTCCCAAAGCTTGTTTATGCAGTCATACTTATACCAAAAGGTCTGATATTTTTCTCAAAGTCTGATGTATAACAGTTCTTTCTTTGTATAACAGTTTTTCTTTGTTCTTCTAATTTATGATTTGTCCTTGATTTAAGTTCGGTGGTCCAAGGAAACTCAGTTATCTGAAATGTGGTGTTCCAGCACTATCTGATGTTCCAACTTTATCTTGCTTGATGTTACATCTCTTTAATTCGTTGATGTCCTTCCAGCTGCCATCTGCATAGTTATTTCTACAGACTTTGTTTCTCAATAACATACTCCTTTACATGGATGCCAAAATCTAGCTAAGCTATACATGCTTGCCAACACACTTACTATTTTTCTGAATTTTATGTTATTTCTAAATTAACCCTTTATATTTCATATTATTCTTGCAGCATTTTATTCAAGCTAATAATCGTGCTAGCAACAGCTTGAAAAGACAGTATATACTAAATAGAACACAATACTAATATTCTTTCACTTCTCATCTTCTCTTTTTCAATGAGTTAAAACTGTACAACTCACCAGATGAGGAGCTGAAAGCAGAACTACAAGTTGTTAAAACTTTTTCAGATAATATAAGAATGTCACTTTGTCTTGATAAATGTGCAAAAGCAACCTTTAAAGCAGGAAAACTGCAGCATCAAGAAAATATCAGTTTGGGACAAGAATGTGAGGCAAAAAAAACTTGAGCAAGATGGAGTATATAAATATTTGGGAAATGATGAAGGATCAACAATGAAACATGAACAAATATGAATAAAACTTAGTAAGGGATACTTTAGAAGACAAATTAATTCTGAAAACAACGGTGACATCTAAGAACAAAATCCAAACTATTTACTGATCAATTTACTATTCCTATTTTAGCTTACAGTTTTGGAGTGATTAACAAACAAGAAGGATTCTTCATGCTCACTAAATGATTTATAAAAATCAGTAAATACCACGATTATATATTCCCCTTTCAGGAGGAGGGATGGGCTTCCTTGAAATTGATTACATGTACAAGATCTGCAGTCATGGGACTCCATACATATCTGATGACTTCACAAGACCCAAATGTAATGAAAGTTTTGAAAGATGAGGAGAATAAATCTAAGACGACTTCCCTGCTTAATCTAGCTGAAACATATCAGCGTTAAGCAGGAATGGAAATCAAACCACAAGTACATAAAAATCAGGCAAGCAACTGAATTTGCCAAAAAACAAAAGAAAGAATACAAGGTGAAGGACCAAATGAGAAGGCAAGAAATGTGGAAAATGCATAAATATAGTTGTAAGTACAGAAAACTTCTAGAAGAACCTCATATTGATCAGGAACAAATGCAGGAATGGTTAAGGAGAGGCAAATTAAAACCAAGAGATGAAAGGTTAATATTGGTGGCCCAAAACAGTAGGCTACGTACATGTCGGTTTTCAAAGTCCATTGAACATGTGAGAGAAACAGATAAATGTAGGTTTTGTAAAACAGAATTGGAAAAATTGCACACCTCATTGCTGGTTATAACATACTAATGGCAGAAGGACTGTATACTCAAAGGCATAATGTGTCAAGACTATTGCACTGGGGATTGTGCAAACATTATGGTAATGATGTGGCTGAAAAACACTGGAAACATGAGCCACAAAGCATCATAGAAAATGATGAAGTATACATCACACGGGATCATCCATTACCAACAGTTCAAAATATAGATGCTAGAAAACCGGATATAGTGGTCCACAAAAAGACAACAAAAGTAGCATTGATCAGTAAAATCACCACACCCAGTGACTACATCTTGCATACGGAGACACAAAGTCATAAAATATCAGGATTTGCAGGCAGAAATGACAGCAATGTGTTAGAAAGATACATAGACAGTTCCAATATTAGCAGGAGCAATGGGTCCCTATAAAAAAGAATCTACAATCATATTTAGATAGGTTACCAATACATGCAAATTTGTATGAATTGCACGAGGAGTCATTACGGTGCACACTGCAGGTGTTGTGAAGAGGACTTCTGGCTGACATCAAAGACTGAAACACTCATGAACTTTAATTGCACTTTGACTTGGGAATGGGGTTCATTCCCATCATGATATTAGAAACCCCAAAGATTTGGAGAAATTAAAAAAGGATTTCTTGACAACTGTGGCTACACAGTGGTCAAAGGAGTGAGATCTATCATTCCATGTTCCCAGACCTCTAACTAGATTTCATTCTGAAGTTAGAGCGCTAACATCAAGGTTCCACTAGGGCACATTTGGTACTAATTATTAAACAGCCAGGTATATTATGTGGTCCAGTGAAGAAAGTGTTCGTAGTCCTGGATAGCAGTTTCAATAGGTGTGCTTTAGTCTTCACTGGATGGTGGGTTGAGAGCTATGGGGATAGTAGGGCTTTGGACAGCTTTTGTTAATTAATATGAGTTCTGTACATTCATGACTTCTGTTTATTACTTTTCTAACATAAGTAAATAAGGATTTGTAACTGTCCTTAGCTTCAGATGTCAACTTGAGTTCATTGGCTGCCTCAGTAGATCTAATTCTTTTTAAAATTCTTAGTCAAATTCCTAATATTTTCCTTGACGTACAGGTCCTTATATCTACTCTATACCCTACTTTATTTTTCATTTTTGTAGACTTTATGTTGGTGGCTGATCAGGATGGTTTGCTCTTAAATTTCCCATTACAGTTGGATTTGGATGAGATTTCTGAGTCTATACATTTATTTATTTTGGGTATAAAGCTCCTTGGTGAAATTTATCTCCTGAGGAACTGTCTGGGGTGATGTTGCTATAATTGACTTTTGAGACTTCATTGTAGAATTTGACAGGAGCTTTGTAAAGTCTTTGAATTCTGATGCATTGGTTTCAGAGGGTTTAGATAGTTTGGATGAAAAGATTATAAGCTTATGGTCCGACTAAATGGGAGAGGCATTTACTAGGAGAGAGGTGCATGATGACATTACATCTGTAACAGGTCAAGGATATTTTGTCCTCTAGCTGGGCTAGAAACATTCTAGTGCACTGATTTGAACATATTCTACCTTGGTGGTGTAAGTCCTCCAGTCAACTGACTGGTAGATAAAGTCTCCAGAATAAAGCGAGTTCTTATTTTTGGGGAGTTCATTCATGATGTTTAGGAACCTAACATGGACATTTGAGATTGAGAAGGGATCCTTTTACAAGCAATAAACTGGTAGTTTATTTTGTTCAGTGAAATTTGGAGTTTGTGGAGTTCAACTTGTGGGTCTCAGGAAATCTTGTCTACAGATCACATGAACTATAACAAATATAGATATGCTACAACAGTTGCCGTTGGTCAGTAGACATAGTAGGCACTAAACCCAAGTATGGAGGAAGAGTTTTCTGGGCATTTAAATCAGGTTTCAGTGATTACACATATCTGGATGCTTTTTAAATGCACAAGTCCCTCAAGGTCAGACACTTTGTTGTTTAGACTTCTGTCATTGAGCAGATCCACCTCAATATGACCCTGCTTTGATGTTGATATATTTGCTGTATCAGAATATTTATAAACTGAGCTTTGCATAAAAAAGGCACTGTAGGGGCATTAAAGCATTTAGCCAGTATCTGGAAGCCTTTGAACAAGTGTTACAGACAATCCTTTGAAAAGCAAGAAAGATTGTCCAGCATCTCATTCCATCCTGACACCTACTGGATCCCCCTAGACTGACAATCTTTTTTTTAACCAACTGTTGAAGCAAATCATATTTACTTTTTCCTCAGCATCATTTGTGAAGGAAGGAAGGATTACATATAGTATCAGGGCTTTGGCATGCACAGAGAGTTCAGACATGTCTCTTCTCATCTCCTGCAGGATTCTCCTCCCCATGCCATTCACACCAGCATGGGCAACTACCATATTGTAGATTTATTTGCCTGGTTCAACAATCATAAGTGCTCTTGATATGTCTGAGATCTTGGCACCTGAAAGATAACTCATTGTCACTGTGTCTTTGTCCAGCCCAACATGTGGAAAATTTGTATCTTTCACTACGGAGTCACTGATTAAAAAAACATTTCTTTAAAAGAGTTGTCTGTTGTAATGGAAATGAAACACTTAGTGTCTTGGTGGCTCTTTGTTTAAGGTGAGGCATCATATGCTGCATTATTTTTGGCTGAGACCTCACCTTGACAGGTCTAGGAGGCTCAAATAAGGGTATGTTTACAGCAACAGCATATGACACTGTGTTATGTTAGGGGGTTGGGGGCATAGTGTGTAGTGTGGTAGTGCAATACTCACAGTCAGATTATTGTTTTGTTTTTTTGTGATAGTGAGGCCGCCAGATATCAAGTATTTTCACATCTCACAAACAAGAATTGCATTTATTAGGAGTTAATTATCTGTGAGCATAAGGCAGTTGCTACACTGATGCTATGAGCCTGAAGGCAGAGGAGGAACAAGTGGGGTGACCTTCCGTATTGTCCAGTGTGAAGTAAAATGTGATTGATTAATAGAGAGTTGCAAATTTTAAATGCGAGAGAGAATAAAGATCTGTTGAGACAGCTATTGGTTAAGGGGGTGGATGGTGCAGTCATACACACACAGATATATAACATACAGAAATATATTACCCTTCAACTATATGCACCCCCCACACCCCCTGCTACTTAAATATATCAACTCTGAGAATGCACTTCACTACACTAAGTGCAATCTTGGAGTTGATATATTTAAGTAGCAGGGGGTGTGGGAGGTGCATGGGGATTGCCCCCTTACTTATACTTGGAGAACAGTAATATAGTTTATTTTATTTGTTTCTGTATGTACTTGTGCTGGAGTATAGTGAGTGTTGGTATCCTGTGTGTTTTCAGGATTTTGGGCTTTCAGGATTCTGTAGCGCTCTCATATATATATATACATATACATATATATATATATATATATATATATATATATATATATATATATATAAATATATATATATATATATAATACACATACACACGTCTATTAAGGTAAATGCATAACTTGTGTACATACGTGACTTTGATGTATCTATCCTGTGATGGAAACAATGGAGAGATAAAAACTAAAGTCAACATATAATCCTAATGATATAAAGGTCACAATATGGAGCAAACAGGTTCTAATGATTTAAAACTAGCTTTACTCTTAACCATACAATCAGAGAATACAGTTAAATAAATACTGTGTTGCTCATTTGTAGCAGTTCAAAACATGCTCAAAAAAGCATCCAACTTACAGCATCAAGAGAGATTCTAAAGAAAATAACCTATGGTATTCATGAAACACAGAAAGGGCAGCACCTTGATAAATATTTACTCGGATGTCCAGTGAAGATATGAGGTAGAAAAATACAGTCTTCTTCTTCTTTCGGCTTTTCCTGGTTAGGAGTCGCCACAGCGGATCACCTGTCTGCTCATGATTGGCAGTGGAGTTTTACAGTGTCGAATTGCCAGCCCGGCGCCCAACCTTCCACAGAAGGCACACACACACACACACACACACACACACACACACATGTACTCAAGACTGAATGACCGAAAGACTGGACTTGCATCTACTAAGTTCAAGATGCCATTGCTGGGAATATTCCCTTTAATCCATGGTATGATGATCTTGGAGTTGGTATAAATTAGTTCGGGGGATGGAGGCTGCCCCCCAAAGAAAAAACAAAGTGTTAAGGAGAGCAGCGATTTTCAAAATTCACGCTTCTCCTGTGTTTTCAGTCTTTTTTATTGGCTTGTTGGCACTTGGCATTTTGAGTGCCAAAATAATAACGAAAAAATAATAACGAGATAAGGAGCTAAAAAATACCCAGATTCTAGTCGTGCAGGAGAGATTTCCATGTTTTCGCCACCTCAAACACATCCAGAACAAATGGGCTCTAGCTAAAGTTATTTTTTTTCAAAAGATATATACCCTCTACCTTTTAAGTTTTTCATGAAGAATAGCACAGCTTCACAAATACAGGACTTGAGTAAATAAAATTAACTACGAAAAACATCAGATGCGACTCTTAAAAGTTTGTTTGCAGTAAGAAAGGGCAGACATCACTCTGCAGATTAATTAGTGAGTATACAAATGAAGTAGAATCAGAAACAAATGAAATGCCTGCTGGGATATCCAAAACCCTTGGGGTTTTTACGCAGAGCACTTTAGGGTCAGTTTTTCCTCACTGTCATCTCATAAAGCACTGTAACAGAAGCTCAGTAAACAAAAAACTCTTCTTAGAAGATTACCATTTCTGAGAATAAGGAATGCATATCCCATGAGATGAATCAAGAAGAAACTATTGTGAAGTTCCTTACTTTCTGATGTTTATCTATAGTACTCTCAAGTACAGCACTGTTCTCAAGAACTTCCACGTATGCTAATAAATACTTGCCAGACATAAAGGACTGAAATACTATCTTTAGTAATGAGAATATAATGCCCTAATTTTGATTTACAAATAAGATGAATTAATATTTTGCTAATTAGCCTGTAAGGATGATAAGTAGCGTCATTATGAAACATGCTTTCCCTAATAAATTAAACTAAAAACCCTGAAATTCTGACCTTTATTAAGTTTGATGAGTATATTCACAGGGTAATGAAGGATACAAGTATTAATTTATTATTGAATTAATTAGACATAATTTGTATATGCAGATGAGTTTCAGACTAATTATGAAGAGTCAAGAAAGACTAAAAGCAGTAAAGGATGTCCCTACTACTTTATGCATTTAGTTATAAATGTAAATAAAATTCAGAGAGCTAACTCAATTTAGTGACTTCATGCAGACTACAAAAATAATCCAACAGTTACACATTTCAAGTAATATAATTAACAGCCATCTATAGATATATCAGTGTATGTACAGGCATGCACACAATGAAATGAAATGAAATGTGTGTGTTTTTCCCCATGAAAAGAGCAGAAAGTGCAGTTGTATAAGTAAACTTACCATAATAGCAGGCATTCGGAAGATCACTGCTGCAGTAGCCTTAGCTATACAGGTTACATCCTGCATATGATAAAACAGCTAACCAGCTTCCAAAGTCTAAGGGTATCTTTCACGTGCCCAGAACACTGACAGCTCAAGCAGAGTTGTAGAAAATCAGTGGTCTAAACACTGAGCCTTTCTGAGCTTTCATGTCAAGTAATGGAGAATGGGAGGCTAGAAACCTGAAAGAAGACAATGGTATGTTATTTAAAATCAAAGTCCACACCCTGTGGGGGGGGGGGGGGGGGGCAGATCACAAATATAAGGGAGACGGAGGAGGCAGTGACTATTCAATCATCTACTGTTATGGTAGGTTTACTTATACAATTGTATTTTGTTCCTAGGTTGTTACTAGGCTAACAACCACTAGGGCCCCTACAAGCCTAGCCACACACCACAAACTATTTGGGTCTCTGAGTATCATGAGTGTCTATATGAGAGGGGGGGTATGTTAATAGGGAGGGGGAACTTACGATAAAACTTTTCTTTTTGATGGCTTCTGTCTATAAGGGATGTGGGGACCAGACCAAGAGTATATTTACGCTCTCCCAATCACTGCTGCAGTAGCCTTTGCCATACCAGAGCTTATAAAAACTGGGAGGAGGAAGGATGAGGGTCCTGGAGAAAGATCATAACAAAGCCATCTCTATACATGGAAAAGGAATTTATCTTGTAGTGCTTTGTAAAATCAAGTCCACAGGACAAAGTGTTTGTTGACTCTAAAGCACTTTTAGAGTCTAGAATAAGCCATTGATAAAGCCAAGGTCCCAGCATAATGTGCCTGGACTATGCCTAGAATTGTCTCGTCATGGTGGGAATAACAACATCAAAACAGCATAGGATAATCATTCATAAGAAATTAATAACTGATCGGAATTTCATAAGGTTTGGTTCTGTGAAGATAGTACCAAGTTGTCGGTGGACATCTTAAGAATGAAGAATCCTTTCTCCCTCATTTTTAGGTTCTGGAACAAAGATAGGGAGATGGATAGCACAGCTCAAAGTAAATGTAGATACCATTTTAGGCAAATATGAAGGATTACTTCTCAAAGAAACTATATCTTTGTGGAAAAATGAGCTAATGTTGGCTCCTCATGACAGCTTACAACTCGAACATTCTTCAGAAAGAGAAATCAGAACAATCAGCAAAACCTGTTGTTTTTCATTAAAAATGGGTGGTGTTTAATTGGGCGCATGTCATGTGACTAAATGGGGGGTTTAAAAGCCTGCTTTTGTATGTTGTAACTAGATTCTGATGAAGTCAGGTTTGTTCTGATGAAAGCACTTAATCATGTTGATTAAACAATACTTTTTTTAGTGACTGCAGCTTGTTATCTTCATTCTTGAGTGCTGGTTTTGTTTTTTTGTCACTGGTTTTAAAGATGCCGTTTCAGTCAACCCCTTGCCTTGATCCGCCCTAAGTCTAATTATCCATCTGACCTCTCTTTTCTCAATCATATTACAAATGTCACCTTGTCTAATAGTTGGTAAAATTCTATCAATGACCATAAAATTAAAAGTATGTAGTGCATTATTACTTAAGATAAGTTTAGACCGTGCATTATTACTTGAGCCTATACGTATACTGTATAAATGTTCTCCGATCCAGTCTCTTAACATACCATCAGTCTTTGCTGACATAAAATGATCAGCATAACTGACAATATGCAAGATAATCAATATGTTGTGAAGTACAGTCAGCAGAGATATTAAAAATGAATTTCCATGCAGTCCCTGGATGTATAAAGAAACCTGAGATATTTATATATTTACAATAATTACAACTCTGACAAGTTCTTGTAATTTTGTCAGTGTAACTACATCCTTAAGCCAATTCTTTAGGATAACTTAAGAGTCTTTTCAATTACTTTTTTTGTTGTTGTTATAGGTGAAGGTAGGATGTTCACCAATGATTTATTTAATACTCTTCCACTATGATTGGTGCAATTTCTTCAAATTTTCCTTTACCTAAAAAACAGGTCTTCCATTACTCAAGAAGATGGTCCAGGAGCAGAGACCATACCAAGAAAAAGCTGCCAGCTGAGCTGAACACCACTCAATCATTGAAAAAAGTTTGGAAACAAACATTTATGCTTTAAGTACTGCACAATACTTCCTCCTGCCCCGTGCCTGGCTGCTGTGCACTCCCTGCCTCTCGTTGCTTCTACTCATTGTGTTCCTGCCTGTCCCTGCACTTGTCTATCTGAAGTGCCCTGCGTGGATGAAACAGAATCACAGTCCTGAATTCCACCATAGCCTATCTGCTCTCTGAGAGCCAGTTTTTTTCCCTGAAAGAACTTCCATGAAAGTATGTCCTGTAATGGTGTTTTTGCTTAATATTATTACATATATTGGAGCACCTCTGTTAGGTTAAGCAACCTTTCCCACCAAGTTGGCCAGCAGCTATACCCCCTGTTTTCCTAACATTAACTTAACCCTAGCTCCACCGGCTTCAAGGTTGCCCTAGCTCCTTACACCCCCCCCCCCCACTAATTACCTAACCAGGATCTCTCCAGTCACTACCCTGGCCTGTTATCCCCCTCGGGGATTATTTTCTTTTGCATCTCTCCTCCTGCCATTAGTGTGTGGCCACTAGGTGGTACCTCACTCATAGAAAATCTCTCACATAATCCCACTTCATAAGGGTGGTAACTCGACCGAAATATCTAACTTTCACCCCATAGCCCTACTCTCCCCTCCCCTCTAGCCAAAATAATGGAAAAATGTATCCACCTCCAACTACTTGAACACCTTCTCCAAAATAACCTTCTATCAGACTGTCAACATGGCTTTAGGCCTCACCATAGTACTACTACAGTCCTATTATCCTTCACTGACTGCATCAACATACATCGTAACAACAACAGGCTCTCCGCAGCACTCTTCTTAGACCTATCAAAAGCCTTTGATATGGTAAACCATCAACTACTACTAGACATACTAAAACAACTCTCTCTCAACTCTCACGCTTTAAGATGATTCAAGGCCTACCTAGAAAACAAGCTGTCCCCTGGGACAATAACCTTTCCACTCTTCTTCCTATTACTCTTGGGGTCCCACAAGGCTCCATCCTGGGACCTCTACTTTTCTCTATATTCATCAATGATCTAAAACTAAATATTCCTCAAGCCACCTGCATATAGTATGCAGATTCCACACTGTGTGCTGCCACCTCATCTGATGAGCTCCAAAACATTACCCAGACAGTATTCAACTCAGTTGAAACATGGTTCTTGCAACGTTGCCGCCTACTTAATGCTAAAAAAACTAAATTACTGTTATTTACTCCTTCACTAAAGTCTCCCCCTTTTGATCTCACTGTTAAATCTAGCAATGGTAGTGTAATTGTACCTGACCACCAAATGTCTAGGCCTAACAATTGACCAACATCTTAGCTTTGACAATCACATAACACCACTATTAAAACAGTTAATAGAAAACTTGGCTCACTCTATAGGATTAAATCCTTCCTTACCTCTGAAGCCAGAACCACCATCGCCCACACCCACCTTATTTCTACCCTCCTCTATGCTTCATCTATTTACACTAATCTTTCCAAATCTAACCTAAGCAAACTCGCAACTTCCTATAATAACATTGTTAGATTTGCCAGAGGTTCACCATATAGAACACATCACTGTATAAATCTCAAACAGCTAGGTTGGCTAGAACTCCAAAACCAGCTTCTATTTCAAAAAGTTATAATCTCCCATAAGATACTCTTTCATCCTAACAATACTCCTATTTTCAAAAGCCTAATCTCTCCCTACAGACATCATCTTACTACCCTTCACTCTGCAAATAAGTTACAAGTAAACATCCAGAAATCCTATAATAAAGCAGGGGACTCCCTTTTCTCTAATTCCATGGGTAAGTTTTGGAATAGACTCCCCACCAGCCTACAACGTCTTCCATCATTACCACTTTTTAAGCACCAACTAAAACTACTCCTTAAGGCACAATGGCTATGCCCTTGTACTAACCCTGATTAACACTAACTGTATAGCATACTGACAATTTTTTTCTCCCTTCCCAACCATCCACCTATTAAGATGACTTAGCATCCTCTCACTAACGGATCTTGTACATATGCCATCTATGTTATTTGTGTGTGAATTTTGGTACAAACAAAATAATTACTTAGGGTCTTTCATCTCTTCCCTACCACTCCATGGAACTTAATTCAACCTATATACCTCAGTCAAATTATTTCCACATCTAGTGTATTGCCACAATCTGCAAACATATCTTTCAGATGCTACATTCTATTTCGTTGCCTGTATCCACCTGTATGCTCATGTCCACACAAGTATGGGCATGTAAATATGTGTGAGTTGTGCATTTATGTATTATGTGTGTGTTGGTGTGTAAGCCTACAGCAATATTTTATTCAGTCATTTTTTACCTTGATGTGCATAGACTGTTTTTTTCATGTTAATTCCTATTATGTTAGCCTAATGCATTATTGTACTACTGATATTAACATGTGCTATTTTATGTTTTACATTTACTTTTTTTTAATGTATACTAGTTTAATCTTGGAGCTTTTCTCCCCAGGCCTCTAGTGAAAATGGACATGTATCCAGTTAGTATAAAAAGAGAAATGGCTTCAGGTAAAACCCAGGTGCATAAAACCAGAACTATATATAATGCCTCAGACATGTTTAATTTTAGGCACCTTATACACCCATTACACCTTATTTTTCATATTTTTAGAGACATAGACTACTTTTAGTTATACATACATATTGTAGATAGATTTTATAACTAGATCTAGATTTTTATCCTTTAATATTTCAAAGCTATAGTATTTATGGAGTTTATATCTATTACTTAGGTCTTTTACCAACAGTTTTGTATATAGTTTTTGTATGCAGTTTTTATATGCATTTACATGTAGTTTTTTATATGTGTTTTTTATATGCAGTTTTCTCTATATGTAGCCTTTTCTACATTTATAACTTATATAGCTTTAATGCCTTAGTTGACCTTTGACATCAGTGATTGAGCCAATGGCTCCATCTGTATATAAGAAATGGAGTGTTTTATTTTCTTGTCTGATGAAGCAATTAGTTTTGCGAAAGCGCTCACCACTGTTCTTATTTTTGTGTAATAAAGACGTTATTGTGTGGTACCTCGGTGTATTTTTGGTTATATATGTATCCAGTTAGACTAGCCCGGTCAACAAATGTAAAATAAAAAAAAAAAAAAATTATGGAATATTTCAAAACATATCTTGATGCCAGATAAAATTAAATTATTAGCGTTTTACCAGGTATTAGTAATAATGCCTAAATAATAATAATAAATAAATAATAAAGGTTAATTTAACCTGATTAAACCACAGAGCATTAATTTCCATAGTCGTTTACTTGTTTGTCGTTTTATACAAGAACATTAGCTGAGATTGACTCAGTTTTCAATAATGTTCTGAAAGCTGCTTTCATCTCTCTTCTAGATGTTGCCACAGTAGTTTTTTTCCTTTTCTTGTAATAATATAACACAACAAATCTGTGACTTCAGACTGAAAATGAGGACTGCATTCACTAAACAGCACTAGCAGTTAATTCAAATAGTTTTATTCTAGTGGCTGTCAATGCAAATAACTCCAATCAGTGAATTATAAGTCATCTAGGACCTGCAGCTATCACAATTTTGGCTTTGTCACTAGTTTTTGAATAAAGAGTTTGACTATTATGAGTGTTACAAACACGGCTGCAATTTTTATTTGAGAGTCAAACAATGCATTTAACTGCGAGATTCAACAGGATATACTTTAAGCTAACTACATTTTTCACTCTTTCAAATGGCCTGATGAACCTGTACAATACTGCACAATATTACCCACACAATATCAAGCTATATATGTAAGCAGCCCTAAAAGGATTTCCTAATGTTGCTTACAGCTGCATCATCCAGTCCGCATTTAAAGTTTCTAAAAATAAACCGCTGTACCATTCTGCATCATCTGCAGTTCTTATTTCATTCATGCAGACAGGCTATGAAATTACAGTACTTTAAATGATAAACACTTGAGATTTTTAATTTCACCCTGATGTTCTTACCACACAGCATTATCTGTGAAGAAACGGTGACATTTAGTTTCTGGGTGAAAATATTAAACACTGTCATAAGAACAGATATTCCGCAGCTTAAATGCTGATGTATGCTTCTGGCACTTTCCAATAATTCTGTATTTAGAAAGGACTTTAGAAATGTAAACAGTGAAGTTTTGGAAACGGAGATCAGTTTTGTAGTTGATGGGGTCATGTTACTACTTTCCTTAATTAATCTTTATTATGGTATTTGGAATGTAACAAAGCTAAGTAGCACGCTACCACAAATCAGAATAACTAATGTAAACACTTGACTTAACCCCTGAGTACACCATTGCTGTTTTTTTTTTCAATTTCCTAATGCTGCATTTTAGTAATTTTAAGTAACTGTGGACATTAGGGGAAAACAAAAAAAAAAGGTCTTATGCCAGGTTTCTAATTGAATAACATAAAAAGATATAGCGCAGATTTCTCAAGTTAGCATGGCAAAAAATGTTACAGCAATCAGGAATGTTTGAAATTCCTATCCAGACAGTAGAGTGGCACAAGACCCGCGGTGGTGGTGCTGCGGTAGCGTTGTCACCTCACAGTAAGATGCAGTCCGGTTCGATTCTCAGCTAGAGCGTCTTCTGCGTGGAGACATGTGTGAATGGGTGTACCTTCATTGAAGGTTGTGTGTCTGGCCTGGCAAGCCGGTACATAAAAATCAACTGCCAATCATTAGCGGACCGGAGTTTCCGCTGTGGCGACCCCTAACCAGGAAAAGCCAAAAGACACAAACAAAACAGTAGAGTGGCACAGTTATGAATGTCACAATTACACCTTTCCCAGTCAGATTAACTAGGTGAGGGGCAACAGGCAGCAGCAGAGGGTGTGTGTATGCTAACAACACCTGCCAGTCGAAGTGTAAACAGAAACAGCAGACACTAAAAAGCAGACCTACAACAGGGGGTTTCTTCTGATTGAGTGGTCCTCTGCTGATGCATGCAGCCTTTTCAGCAAGAAAATGTAGAAGCCTAGCCCTAAATTACATTAAATGCTTACTAAATTTAGCAAAGGCTGAGAACAGGTCCCATATATGGAAAGATACTGTAGAAAAGACATCACTGATGAATACATGAGTTTGGGGTGTGCTAAGTTAGCTATAGCACAAGCACTAGGCCTCAACTCACATTAGCCTTTTTTGGGAAAATGTCATCACCATGGGGAGCAGCACTAAATAAACAGAAGCTTACAAAGTACATCACTCAAGCAGAAGGCCTGACCTTCACCTTCGAGGCAGCCGGTGCCACTCTGGCCTGGAATGAGCATCATGAGACAGCAGCTCATATTCAAAGAAGTCAATACCTCATTTAGATTCTGCTGACAGGGTTCTGGTGGAAGTGGAACGTAACTGTCAACCTGTTAGAGCAAGAAATCTGGAAAAGACCCCAAAATATGAACATTTGTTTGAATACTGTTCTTACAAACTTAGAAACTTGATAGAATAACAGGTTTTGCATTAGCATGAATTTTCTGTAGAGTATGAAGTCTGAAACTCAATCATCTGTAATTATTTTCTGAATTTAATCCTCAATGACATGCGAATGATTTGCCAGAAAACCAACATTTTGGAGGAAAAGACCAAAAATAAGTGGTAAAATTCTGGAGACACTGCAAAATTCTGGACAGTTGAGAAGTACAGAGGGGAAGACTGTACTCCCATCTGATGATTAAAGAAACTGTTCTCCTACTGCTGTCCAGCTGTCTAGGCACAGGTATACTGAGAATTTCCAAAACAGGCACATATGTTTAAAGATTTCCATTCTGAAATACTGGATGTACAATTTCACACAAACAATCCAAATCAGGGTCCAGTCACATACCCAAATACCTGACCTATAGGGTGGGGCACACTCTACAGGTGATTTACTCAAAATATTCCAATCAAGAATTACATTATTTAGGCCTTGGAAGGGTGAAAATGCTGATGGTAAGGTGTCCATAGATCACAGTGGGATGGTAGGGTGTCCATAGATCACAGTGGGATGGTAGGGCGCCCATAGATCACAGTGGGATGGTAGGGTGTCCACAGATCACAGTGGGATGGTAGGGCATCCACAGATCACAATGGGATGGTAGGGCATCCACAGATCACAGTGGGATGGTAGGGCATCCACAGATCACAGTGGGATGGTACGGCGTCCACAGATCACAGTGGGATGGTAGGGTGTCCACAGATCACAGCGGGATGGTAGGGTGTCCACAGATCACAGTGGAGTGATAGGGCATGCACAGATCACAGTGGCATGATAGGGCATGCACAGATCACAGTGGGATGATAGGGGAAGAAGACCAGCAAGGGACTAAGGGTTGAGCCTTGTGAGACATAAGACTGGACAGATGAAAATGAAAAAATGTGCATACAATGTGCACCTTAGAATGTTTTCGCATAAACAATCTATGAACAAGCCCAATGGTAAATCCTGTACCTTTAAAACTGCAATTAGTAGTAAATAACCAACATGCTCATAGGCCACAGTTACATAAAGACACAAGGAGCCTCCTGTCCAAGTTGAACAGTAGACAAGAGGTCAAAAGGCAGTCATGATGCTTCTACCAAATCTACAAACAGGCTAAATTCATCAGCATATTCACAATTAGTGCATATCTGCTAGTAAACAGAAGACTGCATTACTTTTAGAGTCAGGTAGAACCCATGCTTTTTTACAAAGAAAGTTTGTAAAATCACCACAAGGCTAATCATTTAGTTTGGGCTGTATTATGTACTATTGATGCTCAGAATTAACTAACCTCTCTGACCAAGACTAATTCGGAAACACAGAACAAAGACGGATTATGTCATTGAGCTTAAGTGAATATAGGATCTTAGAACAAAACATGTCTACACATTATATTACTTCATACCTTAAGAGAGTTGCCCTTCAAATACCTTTACTTATGTAGCCCTGAGATCATCTGCCTCACTGCAGTAGTAAGGCAGTCATTCATGTTAAGTTGTTGTCGCTGGTATCCACATCTACTACACTGCAACAGAACTAGAAGGACTCATAAGTTACATCAGGGATGGGCTTGTAATACAACTAGAAGGATTCATAACACTGCTAGGTCAGAGTTGGGCTCAGTTTTTTCTTTCAATCACCTCAGTTTCATGACACAAAATGGATAACAACCAAGGGTATCACTCATCTTTTATTAAGCAAAGGATTACTAGTACTATTGTAGACCATGTCTATGAAGCAGGGGGAAGTGGGTGCATATGCAGGCGAGGTTGATTCAATCACCAAGTTCTGTTGTCATGGTAACGATGTAACCTTCATACTTGGGATCAGGAAACCCATCTTTATAAACTAGTAACAAAGAGCCCCAGGTTTATCCTCTTGGGTTGTTGTCATTGGAATACACCACATATTTCTGACACTCCAGTGGGAGACCAAGACCTGTAAAGTACATTAAGCTCATGGTGTCCTTCAAAAACATTCATTGCATCCATGAACCAACCATACAAATATCTCCTAAAGATGCAGTCCTGCAAACCCCTGAGAAGTTGCCACTGCTCTAGCTGAGTGTGCTGGACATACAGTGCCAGAGGACAATGGAATATAGTATTTTTCAAAGCAGAATTTCACACAATAAATAAACAACTTAGAAAATGTAACTCTAGAGACAATGGATCTCAATTTTTAATGGGGAATGAGGCAAACAACAATTCAACCTCATACAATGGAACAAGCATTTTCTTCTTTAAAAAAGTGCTCACTAAACTCCAAAATTTGGAAAAAAACATGACAAAAGCACTTGCATAGAGGCCATGAATAGAGTCAATTATGAGAGAAAAATAATTTGTTTGATAAGAAACACTTGCAATTACATCACAGTTGAGGATAACAGCAGTTACTGACTTACTGCAATTTATTATAAGCGTTTAACTGCAATGATTCCGGTGGTGCCCCCCCCCCCTCCAAGGATGGCTGTGATGTAACGAGTGCCTTGATTGATTGTCAACACAGGAAAATGTTTGATGCATGCATATCTATGCTTATGCATACTGCCGTAGCAGGATATTTTATAACATTAGAATACTTGAGTGATGGATTAAGACAAACAGAATAATGTGACACGAATACTGTGGCTGAAAGTGATGGAAAAGAAAATACAAACTACAGCATTAAGTTAAATTCACAGCAACAGATTGGAGAGCAGATTGCCTACAAGCTGATAAAAGTACACATGACGATTACATGGAAACATCTCATATGTTAAGGATCAGCTTGAATCTAGTTGGATAAGACGATTGCCTCTCTGTGATTTTTTATTTCATTTTTTCCTTTCCCCTCCCTTTTGTATACCCAACTATCTTTCTATCTATCTATATATCTGTCTTTTTTGTTGACTGGGTAAATGAAGTGGTCCTAAACACTACACAATTTTTAATCATGACCCTGGCCAATTGACAACACACACAGCAGTATACTAATGAGCAAACACAAGTGGTATAATACACAACAGTAGACTATATTTAGACAGTTATTAGTTAAGCATTTTCATTGATCACAAAGAACAGACTGACTAATAAATCTGAGCAATAAGAAATACATTAATGACAAAACGGAACAAAAAAAAAAGTGATGACTATGAAGGTGATGAAGATAATAATTGTCCCACAGTGTACCCCCTAAAAAACAAATGTTTACAAATTTTAAAAATTAGATCAGCAGTCCTGGAATGAGTTCCGGAGTCATAAACAACTGGCAAAACCAAACCACTGCTAGTCCTGTAAGGGTATACACAAATTGAGTAGATTATTTGCAGATGTGGCTTAACCAGGACTGTTAGGACAACTGCACTTGTCTGTCTGCAAGGTGAGCTTTCAGTAGTTTGCAAAATAGCAGAAGACTGTACTTTGGAAAAATAGATTTAAGTGGATTCTGAGAGAAAACATTGTTCATCACAAAAAATTCTAACACAAAGAAAAATAACGGCTGTCTTTCTAATCTTTATAAATCCTGCCCCAACTCAAATCTCATCCAATATGAGGATGATTCTACAGTCATCACCTCACCTCCTCTGATTATTTCTTAGATCTGCTTTCCAAAACCCACCTAACTTTCACAAATATTGAGACCTGGCTAACGAATAACCAGCTAATACTCGATGCTAAGAAAACTAAACTACTTCTATTTCTGCCTAAATCACGCTCTCATAACACCTCAACCTTCACTGTCGCCTTGTTAGACAACACCACCATCAATGTTGAATCCTATACTAAACTAGTAGGGGTCAATTATTTTATTATTTATTTTGTTATTTTACATCTGTTGACTGGGATAGTCTGTCTGGGTGAAACCCCATTTTCAGCAGAGGCCCGGGGAGAAAAACTCCCAAAAAGTTACAGTGCATATTTAGAAAGGATTAACAGACATATTTAAGAAAAATACAAGAATTCTACATCAGATTATACAACAAGCACTTTATATAGGTAAAATATAGTAATTTTCACATATTTATGTAAAAAAAAATATATATATATATATATATATATATATATATATATATATATACACACATACATATATATAAAATATATATATATTTTTTAAATTCATGGCAGGTGTAGACGTTGATATATGCATAGGTGTAGCAACAGCATAGAGAAGTGAATAATGAACACAGCAGTTGTTTTTTCCTTAGTCTAAATAGCTGGTAGGTGCTGTTAGTTCTGTTGCTCTATGTTAATAAAGGGGGGGGGTGTGGGTGATGGAATAGAAAGGTGGGAGAGGAGTCTGGGAGGTGCCTATTATCAGTGGGGAGGAAGGATGTTCTGGGTTTGTGTGCTGTTAGCCAGGGCTGGTGCAAGAACAGAGCCATTTGCAAGTGAGGTGGCCTTTGAGCAATTTTTTGAATTAGTGTAGGTTGGTAGTATTTAGGATGTGTTGGGGAACTGAGTTCCAAAGTTGGGAAGTGTGGTGGGTGTATAGGACATCCCCAGCTTTGATGCTGCTTTTGGATACTTGGAGGAGTGTTTTCTGTGAGGATCGGAGTTAGCAAGAGTTGGTATAGGGTTGGAGTATTTGTTGTAGAGCTGGGGTTCTATTAGGCTGGTATACTAGTTGGTGGGTGAAAATGAGATGAGTATAGGCTATTTATTGTGGGGGTTCTAGACAGTTTACTTGATGTAGGGCAGAGCAATGGTGAGATCTGTGTGAGGAGCTTGTGGCAAACTTGGCTATTTTTTTGTAGCATGACTCAAGTTTGGCAAGGCCAATTTTGTTAAGGTTGGTAAATATGGGAGCAGCGTAGATAAGAGTAGATAACAGGTGAGTCCTAGTGATGTTTTGTCTAGACCGGCTTGTTACGAATGGTTTGATTCGGTAGAGTGAACCTAGTTTGATATGTGTTTTTTTATAGTTTGAGTGAGGTGTAGGTCAACTTTTAACTTGCTATCAATTGTGACACCTAATAGTTTGGTTTGTGAGGTGGGGGTTAAGGTAGTATTAAAAACCAAAAAACCAAAAACACCAAATCCAAGGCTGAAACAATTGGACACAGCAAACGGATAGCGTAACTCCACTTTAACACTTTCATCAGATGACTTCTTCAGAACCACATAACTAATGAAGAAATTAAACACAATATATACCTACACATTAATTTATAATAAATAATTATTCAATTACCATATTTGCAACTTGACTAAACTATATAAAACTTGATTCAAAAATATTTAATATATATGTATATAAAAAAAATGAACAAACTCATAAAATCACTATTTTCGAATTTATAATTTATGATCCTTTAAAAACACTTGATGTTGATGGCATCATTTAAACCAGACCTCTGATCTGCCTGCAACATAATCTGCCATTTAGCTTCCCTTTGCTCTAAATAATTTTTGAAATTTCCCCCTCGGATGTCAATAGTACAGTGTTCTAAGACAGAAAACAAAAACTTTCTAAAGCCTAGACATTCAGAACTATGTTTGTAAAGTGCTTAATTTTTGTATTTTTTATATTATACATATGTTCCGTCATCCTTGCATTTAAACACCTTGTAGTCATTCCAACATAGAAAGCGTGACATTTGTCACATACTGCAATATAAACCACCCCTTTTGTTTTACAACAAAAAATACCTGGAACTCCTATGGTATAGGGAATGTGTGGTAACTGAATGTAAGGTCCCTCTAGGATATAGCTGCACATAGTACAATCAAGGCATCTGTGCATACCTCTAGGTTTATGACTAGTAAATGAACTAATGACATGTTTATCTCTTCCTTTTTGAAATAACCCTTTAAAATTATAGTCATTCCTAATTAATTGTTATTAATTAAAGTGTAGGTATATATTGTGTTTAATTTCTTCATTGGTTATGTGGTTCTGAAGAAGTCATCTGACAAAAGTGTTAAAGTGGAGTTACGCTATCCGTTTGCTGTTTCCATTTGTTTCAGCCTTGGATTTGATGTTTTTGTTATTTTGGTTTTTCTTTTTTACATCAAGTGGCACTTTGTTGTTACAGTTTTAATTTGGTGTTGCCATGGCTGAATCTCAAACTGATCCCCTGGCAGATTTGTGTGTATACAGCATTCCGAACACTCCGGATGTTTCCCTGACACATTTGCTACTGAAGACGCTGGAAGATGTACAAAAATCATTGCAGGTACTAATACAAGAACATACCAAAGAGTCTTCTAAAGAAGAGAAAAGAGAGCCTGTGTGCATTGGTTCTGATGATGATGCCCAAACAGTGACTGAGGTCAGCACATTCAAGTCAATTGGTACAGAATTTGAGACTAATCATGTCCAAGGGTGGAGGGCTGAAAGCCGGGTCCCAGTTATGCGAATATTGCGGCTGTGTTATCAAAATGTGCAGATACATTTAACAACAGTGAAAGGTTAGTCAATCCTGCTGAACAATCTTTTTATAAAGAACAGTGTGAACCTTTAGACAAACTGTTAAAAAAATACAAAAGCCTGGACATTGAGAACAAGTATTTCATTAAATGTACTGAAATGGGGATTATCCCCAAAGGTTTGCAGTTCTTTAAGTGCCCAAATGGGGTTCATGTCACCAACCCATTTTTTAACACACTGCAACAATTCTTCAATTCCACTGGGATTGAGTTTTTGAAACTCCTCCTTGAACGGAATCGCAGCATCATGAAGGATATAAAAGGGGAAATAACTAATACTGAGTGCGCTACTGAAACTAAATTTCAGTTTAAGTTTTGTGAAAGAGGTGAGCACGCCATTCTACTGAACGACATTGAACAGCATGAAAGACTGTTGGTTGAGCGGAAAAATAAAAAACTGGAATGTGATACCGTTGCATATAATATGGGCACTGCTTATTCCACTTTTTTCAGACAAGAGAAAAGGAATTATAGTGGGGCAGCCATCAAGAAAATTATGTTTCAACCAGTGCACCTTAAACAAAATCAATGGAGAACTTCCTTTAATTTAGCAGAAGCTTTGCCCCAAGGAATGAAAGGTTTGGCGACCACAAATGATTTTGAAATTAGCAGTGTTTCTGAATGTGAGGGCATCACCGGTGATGACAACAATTCCCAGGGGACCACATCTAATTCAGCCACCAATAAGGTTGACAGTCAGACTGGTGTGAGACAACGTTTTTTTTAGGCTCTGAGATGGAACAGAGAGCTTCCAAACAACAAAAGATGATGAGAAAGAAAGCCAAATTGATGTTGGAATCATCCACCAACAATGATTAATTAATAGGTCAAATGATGACATTTTAAATTTGTCTAGCTTTTAATTAAATATCATGCATACAAAAGTATTGAAGTTGGGACTAAATTTTATTCTCAGTAAACAGGCAAATGTCAATGACACTATTTTAGATTTGAAAAAATTTACGAGAAAGTTGAATCTCAAACACATTTTTGAAATACGTCAAACAAAGTAATCGTATGTTTTTTAAACCTTCTTGTTATAACCCTACACTGATACATACTATTCAAGTGTTTGAAACTATTTGTGAAAAGGAACTGAGGGAGATGGCGTGTAATAAAAATAAACATTATTATAACAATTTAAATTCAGATATGATAATGCCTATGACAGAACTGGCAGATAAAGATATCAGAATTATGAAATATGACAAAGGGGGAATGTTAATATTAATGAATTAAAGTGATTATATTAAAATGGAGACCATGCTCAGTAATGAATATGAATATAAAAAAGTTGGTTTTAGTGACATAAGTAAAAGTTTTAAATATGTTTCTAACTTTCTTTATGACAATTTGTTGTGTGTTAATTTAGATCCAACTATGTACAATTGTTGTGATGTGGAATATCTGAAAGTGGGAGTGATGTTCAGCATTCCTAAAACCCATAAAAGCCTAACCAACCCCCATTTCAGACCAATCATTTATGTTTCTAATTATGTTACTAATGGAATTTCCATGATGGTTGATGCAGTGTTAAATCCGCTTGTTGCCAAAACAAATTCCTTTTGTTAGGATTCCTGGGATTTCTTTTATAGTATTAAAGTGATTAATGAAGCAGAGGTGTTTGATGCAAACCAACACACTATTTTTACCATTGATGTGGCTTCTGTGTATATATCCATACCCCATGATAAGGGCAATGAGTTTGTTAGGGTGTATTTATATCAATACAGTGACATTAACAACACAGCAGTTAATTTTTACAGTGATGCCCTAGAAGTATTTCTTGAAAACATTTTTTTTTTGTTTTCAATCAAAAATACTATAAACAAATAAAGGGGGTGGCTATGGGTTCCCCAGCAGCCCCCACCTTTGCTAGTATAGTGATGGGGTGGTAGGAACTCACCATTCTAGAACCTTTGAAAACTGAATTCAACATTATATATAAGAAGTTTACAGATTAATTGGTTTTTATATTAAGAGGGGGACTTGAAGTCATTTCCTTTTGCCATAAGTTAAATGAAGTTTCTGACTTCTTAAAGTTTGTTTTGGGGAACAAAGGAAGTTGTATTGATTTGTCTGGATGTTAGGTTAACATGGAATAAAGTAAGTAGAACATTTCACAGTAAGATTTTTTGTAAAAAGACATTCATGAAGAATTACGTGCATGCGACTAGTCAACATCCCAAATTTATGAGAAACAATATACCTAAAGGGCAGTTCATTAAAGCTAGCAGGATGACTGGTGATGATCAACAATTGGTAGATGAATTTGAATATATTATACAGTTATTTCAAGACAGGGGATACCAAGACGTTTTTTTAAGAGAATTAGCAAAAAATATTTGGGAACAAAGGAAGACTAGATACCCCCCATTTTGACTAGATACCCCCCATTTTGACTAAGGGCTTAATGCCTAATGCAAAGAAGTCTTGCAACTAAGATGATTATTTATTTTTCAGCATGGGTATGAATGTGGACAAGATCAGCTTACGCAATATAACAGAACGCAACTGGACAGTTATTGAAGGTAATTATGACTTATTAACAACAACAGGCGGTAAAAACCCAAGTTTGTATATAGGAATGACTATAATTTTAAAGGGTTATTTGAAAAAGGAAGAGATAAAAATGTCATTAGTTCATTTACTAGTCATAAACCTAGGGGTATGCACAGATGCCTTGATTGTACTATGTGCAGATATATCCTAAAGGGACCTTACATTCAGTTACCACACATTCCCTATACCACAGGAGTTCCAGATATTTTTTGTTGTAAAACAAAAGGGCTGGCTTATATTGCAGTATGTGACAAATGTCACGCTTTCTACGTTGGAATGACCACAGGGAGTTTAAATGCAAGGATGAGAGAACATATGTATAATATAAAAAAAGACAAAAATCAAGCACTTTACAAACATACTTCTGAATGTCTAGGCTTAAGAAAGTTTTTGTTTTCTATCTTAGAACACTGTACTATTGACATCAGAGGGGGAAATTTCAAAAATTATTTAGAGCAAATGAGATTAAGTTGCAGGCAGTTCAGAAGTCTGGTTTAAATGATGCCATCAACATCAAGTGTTTTTTAAAGGATCGTAAATTACAAATTAGAAAATAGATAGTGAATTTATGAGTTTGTTCATTTTTTATATATACACATATATTAAATTTTTGTAATAAGTTCTGTTTTATATAGTTTTTAGTCAAGTTACAAATATGGTAATTGAATAATTATTTATTATTAATGTGTAGGTACATATTGGTTATGTGGGTCTGAAGAAGTCACCTGACGAAAGCGTTAAAGTGGAGTTACGCTATCAGTTTGCCATGTCCATTTGTTTCAGCCTTGGATTTGGTGTTTTCGGTTTTTCTTTTTTACATCAAGTGGCATGTTGTTGTTACAGTTATGGTAGTGTTGTTGGGGAGTGGATTTCAAAAGCTGGTGGGGGATTGGATGTCTTGTTGGGGAGAAAGAGCATCAGCTTGGTCTTATTTGGGTTCAGCAGAAGGTTAGTGTTAGTTAGCCAAGCTTCTACTTCTAGGAAGCTTTGTTGTGTTGTAGCCTGTAGTTGTGTTAGAGACGATGCAGTGCATATGAGGGTCGAGTCATCTGCATATTGGATGACTGTGGTGAGAAAGGTGGCTTTATGGAGTTGGTTTGTAAAAATAGTGAACAGCAAGGGGCCTAGTATGGAACCCTGTGGAACTCCTATGTTGATGGGAAGCGGGGGTGATGGCTCCTGTTGCCATCTAACTACTTGTTGACATTTGGTTAGACAGACATGGAACCAGGCTAGGGAAGAATGACTGAGATTTAGTCTGGCCAGTTCTGATAGTCATTTCTGGTGTGAAACTGTGTCAAAGGCCTTTGAGAGGTCCAAAAAGATGGATGAGACAAACTTGTTATGATCTCTGTGTTGATTTACTGTGCTAGTGAAGCTGAGGTTATGGTGCTATGGTGGGGGCGAAAACCATGTTGTGTGTTAGACAGGAGGTTGTTAGAGAGATGGTAGTTTAGGAGCTGAGAGTGAATACATTTTTCAAGTATTTTTGATAGGGGAGAAAGAATCGCAATGGGTCTATAGTCAGTAAGTTCAGTAGAGTTGCTGCCTTTGTGCAAGGGAGTGATGAAGGAGACTTTCCAGATAAGTGGGACATAGTTTTCAGTGATAGAATGGTTGATGAGGATGAAGATGGAGTAGGCTATGACTTCGGAGGTGGATTTAGGGCATTCTGATGGGAGGCTGTCAGCAGCTAGACAGGTGGGTTTCAGCTTACTGAGCAGTTTTTGGATTGTGTGGGGTGGGACGGGGTTAAAAGAGAAAGGGTCAACTCCCTCACTGCTGGCTATTGAGATTGTAGTAGAGACGTTTTGGTCATAGTTAATGAGTGAGTGAACTGTGTTTATGAAAAAGGCGTTGAATTGAGTTGTGATGCTATCATTTCAGGGGGTGGGGTGGGATTGAGGGGTCAAAGCATTACCAGGTTGTAGGAGTTTATGGTGGCCCAGAACTTTTAGGGGTTGTTTTTGTATTTTTGCTGGGCAGTGATGTAGCAGTTTTTTTGTCAGCTTTTATATGGGATTTGGCTTTGTTCCTAAGTTGCTTGAATAGTAGTAGGGTCGTCATTGATTTTGTTAGTTAACCAGCGACCCCATAACCCTGTCTTTCTTTTAGAAGTTTTTTTGTGTTCTTTGTTATCTAGGGGATGTGGTAATTTTTAATGCTAGCTGTTCTACAGGGGGCTAGGCTGTTTAGTATATTAAGAAAGGTGATGTTAAAGTATTGCATGGTGTCATCTAGTGGTAGAGTTATGAAGGGGGACCAGTTCATTTGCTGGAGGAGTGAGTTAAAGATTTGGGTATTAAATTTCTTTTTGTGGTGGATTAGCCTATATATTATTTGTTTGGGTAAAGTGAGATTGTTTCTGATTAGGTATGTGGGTAAGTGGTCACTAATTGTGTTGGGGAGGAATCCTGTTAGAAGGGATGTGTTGTATTTGTGAGAGTCCAGTCTAGGATGGACTGTTTGTTAGACCTTTTGTCTGTTCTTGTGGGGTTTTGTATGAGCTTGGAGAAACCATGTAAGTTTATAAAACTGGATGGATTATTGGAATTACAGGTGGACCAGTCAGTACTGATGGTCTCTTGGTGGAAGGTTGTGGAGAGCCATAGAAGTATTTCTTCAACTCTGTTAGTGTTTTCTCCTGGAGGAATATATATTCCCACTATGAATAGCTTTGTTTTTATTGATTTTTAATTTGGAGAGGAGCATTTCAGCATTATTAAATGTGGGTGGAGTGGTGTTGATGAGTTCTAGTTCTATTTTATGTTTGAACATTATACCTACACTGACTCCACATTTATTTTGACGATTGAGTCTGAACAGGTTATAGCCTGAGGGCAGGATTTCATTGTTTTTGACATGAGGCTTTAGCCAAGTTTCTGTCAAAATGGTAATGTCAGGGGAATATAAGTCTATTAGTGCATGGAAGTCATGGACTTTAGAAAACTCCTTAGGTATATATTGAGGAGAGAAGGGAGTTTCTTTTGGGGTAGGGTGGTATGATGGAGTTGCGTGTGGAGTTTGTGATAGTTGGTGTATTACTAAGTTTGGAGCCTGGGTTGGGGTGGATGTCGCCGCTTAGTTTTAGTTTTGATAATATGTTAAATAAGGTTTTTCTAAGTTTGGTTGCTAGTATGTGTTGTCTAAGAAAAGATTCATTTTGTGGCCAGGTTCGGTGGTATTTTATTCGGAGGTAGTCTATACTGCTGTTGTTATAAAGGTTGGGTGCAATCTGAGGGTTGCTGTGGTGGGTTTTGGAGAGTGAACTAAAGGTAAAGTAGTTGGGGTGATATTTGTAGAGGATGGGTATGTGAAAGTATGTTAGATGGCAGAGAAGGGGTAGTGTGAAGAGTTTAGCTGTGTGGAGAGATAAGATTGCCAGTGAATAGTGTTTTTGAGGATGGAACATAGTGTGATTTACCAATCTGCTGAGTTTGTTTAGAGTGAGTTAGTAAATGGTGAGACTGAGAGCATATCGTTGGAATGAGTTACTGGGTGTGGTGTTGTGAGTGCGTGTTAGGGCAAGGATTGTGGTGGGGAGATGTAGTCCTTTGGTGATTGGCTGGTGAAGATTGCAGGGTGTGTTACGTCCAGCTAAATGTGGGAGTAGTGGGGGGTGGGAATTGGGGGCAGGGTAGGGGAGCGGAGTGAGCCCAAAGGGTGAACAAAGTGGGCAGAGACACGGGCGTTCTGCGGCTGACAAGAAA
Organism: Protopterus annectens; assembly: GCF_019279795.1. Taxonomy (NCBI): domain Eukaryota; kingdom Metazoa; phylum Chordata; order Ceratodontiformes; family Protopteridae; genus Protopterus; species Protopterus annectens. Next base: position 141,624,457 of record NC_056749.1, on the reverse strand, counting down.
ACAATCAGCCAGTCCAGGAATTAAGGAGCCACGGGACACAGATGGAGTTTCAGGTAGGTTATTGGGCTCTGGTATTGTCTTAGGTGGTAAAGTGCAGCTGCAGTTACAACAAACAAAATAAGACTATATTAGATCCTTTGGCAGTTTTATTGGGAAGGGTACTTAGAATAAGAATAGGATTTAGTGGGAAAATGTCACTGGAAGAATGGTTGGGCAGAAAACAGAGTTTAAATAGAACTTAATGGGAAGACTTCCCTGAAATAATAGTTGGGTTGATAAAATGGGGGGATATAAAAGTATTGTTTCCCAGGTAGTATGCATGCCACTTTAGGAAAGCTAGTAAAGGAGAGAGATCTTGAGAAAGGTAACAGTATGATAATAACCTATGTAGCTGTTAACAAATTATGTGTTTGGAGGCATGTCAGGTGACTGGGATTTCCTGTGAGGAGGATGCTTTGTTATTCAAGTCTAGATTTTGAGATCCAATTCATGGGAACCTCTCGAGTATGCTTTGCGCTGGGCAGCTGTGGACAATAAAGGCAAAAAAGGGGGTTATGGCATGAAACGAGACAGTAGAAATAGCAGAAAGATCATTGTCTGAATTGCGATTACTATATCTAGGAAATAACCGCACCCTATCATACCATTTTGACTGTATAACTGAGCAAATAGAGACATTAATATGGTTACACTTATTTCTGTTAGCTAAAGTAGCAAACCCTGAGCATACACATTCATGCTATCAGTGACTGCTTATCACTACAAAGCTGCTATCGGCTGCAAGATGTCTTTGCCTTTTTAGTTAAATATTTGCATGAACAACCATACGTAACACAGAGTCAGGACAATATTGCTGTTTGTTACTGAGTCTCTGCAGTTTTGCTCATAATGCCCTACTGACTTGCCGACTTAAATAAACCAGATGCAACAGCAACAGTTTGACAGCGGCAGAACATATAGTTCAAATGCACTACAGCAGTTCAAAAAACAGTTGCAGCAGTAAAAATGCTACGCTTTCCACTGGTTATTCCGTGCTTTTAGTACAACAGTTACCTATCAGTAAGAAAGTGTTACTATATAGTCTATACAGAGATTAAAATGTTACAATGCTTAAACACAGGTAATTGTGTAAATTCAGTATTGCAAATGTCTAACTCTAATATGGTGTTACAGCATACTTTAAACAGTGCATATATTGACCACTCTAAGAAAGTACATGTAGTGGAAGTAAGTAGAGAAGAGATAGTTGAAACTTATGTGGCGGGCACACTGGGACCCGGTTGCTTGGGACGTTTCTGTGTTTCATTTTAAATATGGCATCAGAGAGCACTAGCAGCTACATAACTTAACTTCCAATCTGGGACTTGAGGAGCTCTAAAAATGAAAGGGGAGGGGGAAACTATGTTGCAGGTACAGACACAGGCGTTCCGTGGCTGATCAGAAAATAATCAGCCAGCCCAGGAATTAAGAAGCCATGGGACAGAGCCAGAGTTTTAGGTAGGTTATTGGGCTGTGGTATTGTCTTAGGTGGTAAAGTGTGGCTGCAGTTACAACAAATAAAATAAGACCATATTAGATCCCTTGGTAGTTTTGATGATAAACTAAAGTTCGGCCTTCATATAAATTACTGTATCAAAAACTAACCAAAAGCTTGGCTTACTACACCGTAACAAAAATATCTCACACCAGAGGCAACACAGTTACTCTCTCTTGCTTAACTCCTACCCATGTCTCTTCTATGGCTCCCAAATCCTCAGTAACCTACAGGCAACACTACTGAATAAGATGGAAAATACATATCACAAAATAGCTAGATTTGCCACCAGCAATCGACCTAAATCCCATCACTGCCTGGCCTTGAAAACACTGAACTGGCTTGAGTTCCCCCATCAACTTTTTTTCTCTCAACTTAATATTATCCACTCCATTCTCTGTAAACCCTCCTTCTGCCCTAACATTTCCAACATCTTAAATCACTACCTCTTAACCAGAAAACTTAGAAGCACCAGCCAAAATCTCCTTGACATTAACTATCTTCCCTCTATCCACTGGAATAAGCTACCTTTAACAATCAGATCACAGAGACCCACCCATTTAAAATTGCCCTAAAAGTCCACTTTACTAATACCTGTTCTTGCTCCTGTACACAGCCACTATGAACTTAATTACCTGACCCCCATTGCATGCAGCCCGTTCTCAATTCATACTTAATTCTAGCCACAGAACTCTAACTCCTAATATCTTTTTTCACTAAATTTCTCCACTGCTTATATTTACCCCCCCTTAGCTTACTCCACTTTCTCAGATTTCACTTGATTCTAACTACTACTACTCTGCTCTCATTTATAAATTAAAAAAAAATCTCTAATTTTCCCTCTTTTACCCATAGCTACCCCCCATTTATTTCTCTTAACACAGCCTTTTTCTATCACCTGCTCTCTATCAACTTCCCCTCCGCTTCTGATTACTGATGTATATGCTGTTGCCTGTAAGAATTAATATTTGTTATACAGTACTTTATGTACTCTTATCTTAAACTCTGAGTTAACTGTCCCCTCTAAATTGGCAATTCCTTATGTACTGGAGATATATGAATGACTAACATATTGTTTTATTGCCTTTTTTTGTAAATAACACCTTTTAAACTCTAATGCTACAAGTGGGAATCCAAGCATTATTATGGATGTTTATATTACCTCATGTATAGTGTACTGTTTGTAAACATATTTATGGTGTATGTAATACTTTGTGGAGCTTTACTCCCCGGGCCTCTGCTGAAAGAGGGCTCAAGCGCAGTCAGACATTCCCGGTCAACAAATGTCAAATAAATAAATACATAAACAATAGTGATAGGGAGATTTAAAGTGGGCCATTATGATTAAGAGTAAATCATGTAGTAATTTGTATGATACACAGCTATCAGGACTCAGCAGGATAGAAGCTTGGGTTGCTAAAAATCATAAGACTGAAGAACAGGGCCAGTCTTAGGTAAACTGGTCCCCTAGGCAAAAATATTCCATGGCACAAAACACTACAAGGATTCTACATGTTCTGAAGTGCATTTCAGAGTTTTTTAAACACCCCCTTCATTCAACGACGGTCTGAATAAAAATCATGATGAAGGAAAAACTTCAGTCTCTCTTCATCCTTTCAACACACCCTATCCGACCAAGACTGCACTGTAATAACTTAATTAAGTTGGAAACTTGTGGGCTGCTAGGCACCCAGAAGCTGTGGAGTTATGAATGTTCTGAGGTGCATTTTAAAGATTTTTTTCTAACCTTTTCATCAAATGATAGCCTGAATGAAAATCATACATATGGAGAAGAAATTCAATCTTATTTTTTCTTCAAATAAGTTTTATGCAAATTTTAATGCTCAAAGCTGACATAACATGAGTCTACAACACTGCCAAGACAAATTCTCATGAAAGTGCATAAATCATATCTTGAAACAGTAACTACACCTCCCTACCCCCTCCCAAAAAAAAATAGGTAGCCACTTTCTGTGCATCTCCCACTGGTGTTAATCAGGATGAAAATTAAGACACAAATGCCCATAGTCAAAGTTCAAACCAGTGCTGTCATATGAATATATTTATCATGCCTCCTCGCCTTCTACCCCAAAAAGACAGTCACCTTCTGTGTACCCTTCTGATGTCAGACTGGAACAAAACTGAAAAAAACCCAAAAAGAACATATTTGCGGTCAGATATACATAAACAACATGCTTCTTTACTCTCCTCCAAAAGAGAGCCACTTGTATATGTATCCAATGCTTGAATGTGAGGAAGACAGAAAAAAAATATTGCAATAATGCTTCCAGCTTGTTACTTCTGGTCAGTAAGTACAGTGCTTGTACACAAACTATAATGACATATTCTGCACCCCTCTGATGTTCTTGAGGAAAGTTACACAAATAATGTCCACACAGTAGCTAGTCCAATACAAGTACTCGGGCAAGTACAGCAATCTTCTGTGTATACCTATAAGCAGGTCTGGTTATATACAAGCTCATGTTTTAGGCAGAGGAGGCTAGTAAGCCTGTGTCAAAATCCACTTATACTGCCTTGGTGAGTGGGGGACACCAACCCCCAGACGTTCTGAAGGTCCGGTTTTTTTTTGTTTGTTTTTTTTGAGCGACGACTGTGAAAATGAGCAAGGGGTAAGACAGTCAGTTTTATCCAAACAATCCACCAGTTATAGCCATTTCTATGTACAATTCAGACATCTGAGTGTGATAAAAGAGGATGGCCATGGAATCTATTCCATCTTTGTTCCAAACAGTTGCTACACATTAAAATATTGCACTTTGCTTCACATAACCCACATCAGTAGACAGCTAGTCATCCTCCTCCACAGACAGCCACAGTAATTATACCTACCCTGTGCAGAACAGGTGCCCCTTCTCAATTCAGCAACCCCCTGCCACCACCCAGGAGTTACACCCACTATGCCTGATTGCTGTGTAGTATTCTTTCACCTTCATGCAAACAAGTTAACCAACATGACACACATTCAAGTATTCAAAGTTGCTCCACACAAATTATAAAACCAGAAATAGTGCAAAAATATCTGGTTAATCACTTCCAGTATCACTGTAAAAATAATAACACTTATTTCACCGTTCCACTCATCTCTCAGTCATTTGGAATTCTAATGAATGCCCCTCAATTTATCTCATATTTTGACCTTTGTCCCTAGTAGTTTTTAAGTGTGATTTTATGTTAAATTGCTGACCACTACCGTCAGTCAGTAAAGTCAGACATTGGAGATACTAATTTCTTTATTTCTCTCCCTTTTTTTTTGTAATTGTTTTGCGTGGTTTCGCACCTACATTTTAATGTTACAAGATCTCTACTCCCTGACATTGCAATGTTCAAGTCTAACATAACACACCTTGAATATCAAGCCAACTAGAACGGTAACACAAATTACTATATTATACAACAGGAAGGGCTTCATATAACACCGAATGAGAACAAGCAAACTGTGGCATCACTATACCTACAAGGTTTTTTTTGTACCGATACATTTAAAGAACTATAATTATAACAACTAAATCCAGTTGTGTCTGGAGTTAGTGAAGATTCAATGTTAATTTGGAGGACCAATAAATACCGTACAGGAAGACCCATAAAGGTCATTTTTTAGAAACTCAATACTTGAATAAAATTCTTTATAGTTTTACTAATACAAGCAACAAAAACACCATTCTCTGCTCTTTGTACATGCAGCTGAAGCATAAGGCTTGCTTAACTGTAGGGGGCACTGTTCTGCTACGAAGCAATATGTACAACTGACTAATGAACCATGAGCATTCTACAGGTCTCTTTCATGCTAGGCAGCCACGTATTCATACCATGACACTATCAGATTTTACCCTGAAAGGAGATATGGAGGAGAAATGACTACCACCATAGGCATCCAGCTGCGTCATCCATCTGCTGCTTTAAACATATCATAGCTTGGAAGGATTGATGGTGACCTTTGAGACAGAGGAATATCATAATCGTGTGAAGTCAGCTGTATGTGGCCTCATCCTGTATACCTGATGGTTGCCAACATGATTATTACAGCATGGCAGGCAATGCACGTGCGGGGTATAGCAGACCTGCTTGTGGATGTTGCAATGAACTGCAATCTACCTTAAATCATGCAGCAGCAGTTAAGATATCACTTGTGCCACATACATTTGAACAAAGGATGGCAGATGTGTCCTGGTGCTCAAGGTGGCCACATTTTGCTTCTTGCAGTACTTGGATAAATTCTACATATAAATCTTTGTTAGCAACAATGTGACTTGGCAGACCTTTCCATGATGACTGTGTGGCTTATGGATGCTACATTCACTATTGCAATATGTATATTCCAGCTGCTCTACCCTGCATATGGTGTGGTGACACCATCCACAAATTATGCTTTCTCTCCTCTATTGTACTTAGCTGGGATGTGGACATAGTCAGACAGCATCACAACAGATTCTGATGCCACATTAGGTAATACGTATGTCATGTACCATAATGTGTTTTCAAAATCAAAGGGACATTTTCTCCACCTGTCCCAATGGTTTTAGTATGATGCACAATTTGTCAGAAATATAGAATTTACAGAACAGTCAGGCTGCATGCTTTGTAAAGTGTCTTACTGTCCTTATTTTCCTGCCTCCAGATGGGATACCATTTGCATTCTGGGAAATTAGATTGTAGTTATTTGCAAGTACTGTCTGTGTAGGCTCTACTCTGGGAAGCCCTATGCATCTGGACATAAGCCGAGGATATGATGGCACACTGTGACCAGAGAGCTGTGTGTTGCACTACAGCCAAGATCATGTTTACTATCAAAATGTAGAGAGAATGTCACACATACCACAAAATCTTAGAAAGGTTTGACACAGACGTGCACAGACATTAAAACTAAGTAAGTATGCAAATGTCCAGCCAGTCATGCGTTGAAATAGGGAGTGTGTGTGTGTGTGTGTGTGTGTGTGTGTGTGTGTGTGTGTGTGTGTGTGTGTGTGTGTGTGTGTCTGTGAAGATAGCAATGCAAACACATTGTGTCAAGCCTACCATTGCAGACAGATGTCCAACAATCTTATAAATCCTAAACACAGAGTAAAAAGCATCTTTTGACATGGCTATTTAAGAACAAGAGCAGTGTTGGGAACTGTGTTTGTGTGTGCCACATCTCAGAATGTTGTGCTGTAATGGACTCTACTTGGTGCGTTTGCCACTGCTTATAATGCTTGCTGTAATGGACCATACTACGCACATGTGCCACTGTTCAGAATGTTGTGCTCTACTGGACTGCACTGTGTACATGTGCCACTGCTCAGAATGTTGTGCTGCAATGGACTGTACTGTGTGCATATGCCACACTACAGAATGTGCTTTAATGGACTGAAATATGTGCAGGTGCCACTGCACAGAATGCTGTGCTGTAATGGACTGTACTGAGCGTGCACCACTGCTCAGAATGTTGCTCTGTAATGGACCGTAGTGTGTGCAGGTGCCACTGACCAGAATGTTGTGCTGTACTGAACTGTTCGTGGAGACTACAGTTGATTGATGATGTTAAATTTCATTCTGTACATCTGTATATGTCTGCTCTTTGTCTGTTTCATACACCATACAATCCTAGGTTTCCCTTCTGTGTTGTTCTGGGATGTTTGTCATGCTGTATGATGTCCTTGACTCATGATACCCAAGTTAACTTCTCACTTTGTACATTCTAATTAGCTGCATCCTTCTCAGTACATCACACAGTCCCAGTTGATTGTTGTAGTTATGATTTGTCTTTATGTCATCCTGTTACTCTGTCTTGTCAGGTCCTGCCTATATCTGTGAGCTGCTATTACAGATTCTATACTTTGTCTGTCCCTTGCTCATCTGTCCTCTGCTGTGCTGAGTGTGGAAATGGTTATCATCCAGGAGGCCATTCCCATATGGATGTTCTCCTTCCAATATTTTACTCAGTTTTCTAGAATTATCTTAGGTAATAACTTGTCATCAATGCAATTTTCAAATGCATGTGAAACTGCACCTCAATATAGACATGCCTCACATACTAATTTACCTGTCACACTGCTTAACATATGACCTTAAGAAGAAGGTACAAATGTTCTACTATTTTTACCAGACCTGTATGTATACCCATGTGAGTGCATGCCACTAAATGATATTGCCAAACTGAACACATACCAGTGTATGTGTACTATATACTGATGTTCCCAAACAGCATACATACATACAAGTAAGTGTACTATATAATGCTGTTACTAAATAGCATATGTACAAGTGTTAGTGTACAGTATATAATACTGTTACTAAATGACACACATACCTGTATAAGTGTACTCTATTATAATGCTAACACGTACATACCAGTGTATGTGTACCATATACTGATGTTCCCAAACAGCATACATGCAAGTGTACTATATAATGCTGTTACTAAATAGCATATGTACAAGTGTTTGTGTACAGTATAATACTGTTACTAAATGACACACATACTCGTACAGGTGTACTCTATAATAATGCTATCCTGTACATACCAGTGTATGTGTATCATATAATGTTACCAAATGGTATACAATCCACTGTATGTGTACTACATAATGATGTGTACTAAAAGCCACATGTAGCACTCTATGTGCACTGTATAATGATGCTACCAAATGGCATGCATACTAATGCATGTATACTATACAAGTTAGAGAATGGGTGATCTGCATATTGCCACTCTGATTGGGGAACGGATGTTCTCCAGCAAAGTGTTAATGTACATATAATGCCAGATGAAAAACAAGATCACCACTTCATGTCCACATATTAAGCTGCTGTGAAACTTGGACATTAAAATAAGTAATAGCTTTTTTATGCTCTGTAAACAGTGCTTTACTGTAAAAGAAAAATGTAATGAATAAAATGGTTGGTGTGTGCATGTCTGTGTGAGTTTGCATATATGTAAGCACATATGTATGCATATATGTGTGTATACATGTGTAGATATATATATCTTTGTATACATGTGTGCATGTTTGTCTGTATTTCTAATCCGTGTATGTTTTTATATGCACGTGTGTGCTTGAATGTGTGTGTATAGACATTAACCACTTAAACTACATTTTTCATGTAAAATACTTCCTCCAAAAACAACTGAAACATTAGATGGAAATACTATTTTACATAAAATAATTTATGTAACAATTTAAAAAACCCAGCAATTTAACAGCTCATTCTCTAAGAGAATTATTACCCTCCTGGGTATATGTTATTGTACAAATAATTCCCTTCCAGGAATGTTGAGGCCCCTCGGCCTGTGAGGTTAGTCCTCAGAACACTCTTTGGCATGAATTAAACAATAACACATGCACTGTTAGGCATTGCTTGCTTTCTTACCAAATGGCATACATACCAGTAGTGTGTACTATGTAATGATGCATACCAAAAGACATGCATGCTAGTATATGTCTGCTAAATAATGATGTTTCCAAGCTGCATACATATCAGTGTGTGTACACTACATAATGATGTTGTCAAATGGCATGCATACCAGTGTATGTGAATTATACAATGATGATACGAAACAGCATGTGTACCAGTGTATGTGAATTATACAATGATGATACGAAACAGCATGTGTACCAGTGTATGTGAATTATACAATGATGATACGAAACAGCATACATACCAGTGCATGCACATTATACAATGAAAAGAAGCAGCATGTGTACCAGTGTATGTGAATCATACAATGATAATATAAACAGCATACGTACCAGTGTATGTAAATTATACAATGATGATAAGAAACAGCATATGTAGTAGTGTATGTGAATTATACAATGATGATACAAAACAGCATACATACCAGTGTACATGAATTATACAATGATAATACGAAACATACGTACCAGTGCATGTGAATTATACAATGATGATACAAAACAGCATGTGTACCAGTGTATGCAAGTTATACACTGATGATACGAAACAGCACACATACCAGTGTATGTGACTTATACAATGATGATACGAAACAGCATGTGTACCAGTGTATGTGAATTATACAATGATATGAAACAGCATACATACCAGTGCATGCAAATTATACGATGATACAAAACAGCATGTGTACCAGTATATGTGAATTATACAATGATGATATGAAACAGCATCCATACCAGTGCATGTGAATTATACAATGATACGAAACAGCATACGTATCCATGTATGTGTACTATATAATGATGTTACCAAATGGCATACATGCCAGTCCCTGTGTATTACATAATGATATTGCAGGATGCTAATAATTTGCCTTTAGTAAACAACATGGGAGACTCTCGTGTTGTGTTTCCTATGTCTTATTACCAAGTCCCACCTGCTGTAGTTTGCACACACAGCAAATCTTCTGTCTTTAGAAACCACCTCCAAGCATAATATCAAACTCACTAGAGAAGGATACTAGTATAAAATATACTCAGTTAATTTTCTGTTCTTTCAGTCTCTGTTCTTAACAACTACTGTACAGATAAGCTTTGGGCTGCATAGGTTACTAACAACTGAACAAGGGATTACAGTGTGATACGACCAGCAGCATTCCTACCATATCTGATGCTACAGAATACAGCCGGCTTGCGCTAAATCAGAATTCCATGATAAGTCACATGGTAAAGTGCAGCATGCGTCAGGAACAACAAGATTCATACGTGTTCTAATACAGAGCATTTAAAAGTGTCAGAGCATTTAAAAGTGTCAGAATGTTAAGTACCTGCACTTTTAGGGATTCATGACAGAAGCTCAACAGGAGTAACTGATAGTTCAAGTGAGATTAAATATCAACCTGAAAGGCAAAACTGACAACTGAAACTCACCGCAAGACTCCATTTGTGCAGGAGCCTCTCACCCATGCATCCCCCAGTGTGCCCCAGTCACCATTCTTTTACATATTAAATTCAAGATTGCTGTACCTCAAGGCAAAATAAATTCTTCAGGAAGACACGGTCTCAGTCCTTGCACACAAGTCACAGGAAATAGTATATAGTGTATTTTCTACATACTCTATAAAGATGTTCTGGTTCTTTGACAGTCACATGCCACATAGTTTTTAGATATGTTGTCTGCCTTTTGTGATAATTCAGTGGCATTACAAGGGCATTTCTTCAATAAATTCAGGTTCATAAACTAAAACATAAATAAGGTGTTAACTTCACTCCATGTGTAATAAACACAGATCATACAAGAAGACAGTCATCCTCCGACATAATTACTCAAGGCATAACAAATTCCAAAGAAATACCATGACCCCTCTCGAGTGGCAATAGTCCAAAACAATTTTCCTGAAATGTGCATTATTTCTGTTTTGCTGTCACAGTCAAAGCCTGTTCTAATCATATCCTTGTCGATGCTCGTGATGCTTTCAATGCATAACCTGAAAATGACGGCTATATCATTCTGAAATCATAAGTGTGACACTGAGATTTTATTTTTATTTCATTATATCCAAAGCAATTACATTTAACCCAACCCAGTAATAACTTGCTGTATAATGTACAGCTGTGGAGATCAGCCATTACTGTCCATTGAACAGTACAACACCTGGGATGGAGTCCTCCACATTCCCAGAGCCCTCTGCTGATGAATCAAACAAAAACTGAAATTTCTTAGAAAAAATGTTTTCTTTCCTTTAGTACAACTCAGCAGCACTTTGGAAACACAACTGCATGTTAGAATCCAGAGTGCGCTACAGAGACAGATGGTTTGATGTCAGCCATGATCCATAGTCAAACATCTTGTGTACAAGAACCTGTCCCAAGGTGGATTATGCCATTTCCACAGCAATTATTTTCTGCTACTAAAGTCAGGAGAAGACTGTGTGGGGGAGACCGTAAGAAACACGTACCCAACAGGCTACATTTCTAGCATCAGTGCATTTATCAATAGAGCACAGCAGGACAGCTACTGTTAGTAATACGATGCCAAAAGTTTCAAAACAAGCTGCTCTGACCTAAAAGCAGTATCTCTACCCTTCATATCCCATTAATTTTAATTGACTGCAGAATGTAATAACTAGTGAAAGTCCCCTTAACAGCACATTAATGGCTGCAGGTGCCTGTATGTTTGAGGTTACGGGTGTAAATTAACTCTTGAGGGAATGAATACTGTTAAATGCAGTGGGCTCTTTATATTCAGTGCAGCACAAAAGCTGCATCATAAATTGACTGCAACCTGACATACCTCCTGCCACATTGCACCTTAGGGAATACAAGTCATCACAGACTTATTACAGGTCTACTGCCTGGACATATTCTACAAAAAGCAAACAAGCCTTTAAAGGCAGGTATGGAGACCATCTGTTCTTTTCTTCCTAATACAGTCGTTGCTGTAAAAACCTTATTATCACAGTGTTGGACAGGTCTATTTTCTCAGTCTGAGCTGCGCAAATGGCAGCTGGATAGATAAAATAACCTTTCTGCTGCCAGCTCTTATAAACTAAGTGCCACTGTCTGATTTCAGAGGTGGCTGTCACAGGTGTTAACTTAATCAGAGCTGTTATGTACACAGTATGTACTCAACAATATGCATACACCATTATGCTGGTATGTTGTACAGATGGGCACCGTTTTTACTTTTCTGAAACTTAGTTTTGCAGCAATTTTCTCCTGTGAAGTCTGCACTAATGTCATTGATTTCTCCTTTTTTTTAAATAATTTTCAATTCAGCACCTTTTCAGTGCAGTTCTCAGCCGGGAGCTATTTCTTCTCCCTCTGACAATGCCTACTTGAAGTTTAGTGCCTAGAAACCTTTTAGTACCTTTCATTTTTTTCACTTGTGTTGTATTTTTTATTTTTCTGCCATAGATCACTGTATCCTTTGCCTAAACATGCATGACACTGGGAAGGTCGCACCTTTTGTAGTCTCTACTGCTAATCACCATGCATGATTCTGCTCACAGAAAGTGGGTCTCAAAATCCATAAAGAGCTATAATGCATAAACAAAGCCTAAGTGAAATTTTTGAAAGAGGTGATTGTTACAGAAGAACAAGAATTATTTCTACAGTAAATTAAACCGGTAGAAGCTCTCATTTCTGAGCACTGAAGTACAACGTTGTCCATGTATCTAAAGAAAATTAAGGACAGTATAGAATATGGTAGAGATGCTTGAAATTGCCAAACCAGTCTAAGGACAGTGAAGTCTATCTCAAATGATGGAGACAAGGAGGAGTAGAAAGCAACATCACAGTGATCTACTATGAATTCAAGCTACTATCTCCTATTTAAACATGGCATTGTGAACATTAAAGAGAACCCTTCAAAATCCAAAAGCAGACTTTCCAAATTCACATTTTAGCAATGCAAAATTGAAAAGAGGACTAAGAAATGAAGCAGAACAACAACATGGGTTAAATGTGCATGACAAAAGAATGCTTTGCCTCTTCAGAAGCAGCACTGGAGTTCTGGAAGGGCAAACTACACACAGAACAAGCTGTGAATAAGACATCAGCAGCTGCACATAGGGAAACCTGCAACCACATTATGTAGGGTTCATTGGCAGTGCACAGATCGAAGACGGCCACAAATCTAGGCAAATTTTGACACTGCCATCCCAGCTCATAAAACTATATGTGAGGAGTACTGCACTGAGACAGACAGCGGCTGAAACAGAAGGATTGCATAGGAACAGAATGAGGAAAACACCAGCAAGACAGCTTTTAACTGCAGAGCTCTCAGCTCAAAATACATTGGACACTACACTCCAGACTGCGGAAGAGGAAGATTCAACTGATTGTATGTCACAAGTCAGTGGGGATGAAAGCAGATCAGCACAGCATGGACATGAGTTGTAAAACATAAAATCTTTATGAACTAGAGCAAACTGCTAAATGGGATCTGGGATGCAGATATCAATAGTTTGCACAAAACTTCAGAAAAGGGAAGCAGTAGCGGTTCTGTTCAAACAGCGTTTACGGCAGGAAACTGTTACCAAACATGCAGGCAGGGAGGTCAGGTGGGCACTGGCCAGAGTTTAGACAGGGATGGAAGAGCTAGTTACCTGTTGTGTTTATATTTTTAGCAGCAACAGCCCATAGTTTTTGTTAGTTTTATGAGCCAGAGAAAGCTGTTAATTGACTCCAGTGCACTCATATTTTATTGGCGAGACATTTTAATATGACCATGAATTTGGCAAAGGAATGGGCAGATCCAAAAGTGAAAAATCACACCAAATTAAAGAAACTGGTGAATCTAGGAGCTAAAAAACTGGGGATAATATATGTAGAGATGCTGCATAATCTGAGGGAGGTTTGATTTTCCTTTATGCCCCCCTCAGGTAAGAAAACATATCAGAAAGGGAACTTTTAGACAAATCAGCAGTAGCATATGCCTTAGGATAAAGTAAAATTACAACAAGTCCAACTATAGCAGAAACAAGAGTCCATTCATGCATGGGCCGGGCCCTAGGAAGCAAACCTGGGAAGTTGCATGCCTGCAAGATCAAGGACTGTCTCATGCAACTGGTACTAGTGACTGATAGAGAAAACAGAGCCAAATAAATGATCAGAGCCATGGGGGGGTGGTTAACAAGGAAATTGTAAATTAATTTGAGGACCTGTGTAGGGAAAATGAACAAGGGGCAACACTGGAAGGCAAAAATTAGCTACCCCAGCTTAAAGCTGATCTTTTGCCAAGAATGAAGGAGGACTTATCACTGGAAGAATTTACAGCAGTAATTAAGTTTCTGTTCAAAGGAAAAGTGACAGGGTCAAATAGTTAAACTGGAAAAAAATTCATAGTGTGGCATTCAGGCTCTTGAACCAATTTACTGACATTAGGGTGATCTAGAATGTAAACCTCTCCTTGATGTCTTCTACCACATGGAAACTGCTCAAACTGGACAAAGATCCAGCATGAACAAGTATCTCTAGGCTCATCTTGCTGCCAAACATGAATGTTAAAATATATGTCGGAGTAGGAGCTACCAAAATGTAGCAGGCTTCTGCAGAGGTAATATCCTGGAGTCAGGTAGGATTCAGACCTGGACAGACTATATGACAGGCCTTAAAAGCACTGTGGAACAAGGAACTACCATCCTAGTTGATTAGCAAAAGGCCTTTAACTCCATTAGACGGGGCTGTATGTGCTTTTAGAACACTATGGCATCCCAGTAGAATTCATGGCAGGTATCCAGGCCCAGTACAAGGCCACAAAAGCTGCTATTCTGACTAACCCAAAACTATTCACACCATTCAAACTATACCTAGAACCAGGCAGGGCTTGTCTGCTCCTGCCTCTCATTTTTATTGGTTTTAGAACATCTCAACAGGATGGTTCGACAGGATACACAATTAAATGTATGGAACTGCCATGGTTTGGAAGCAAAAAATACTGAAGCTTACAGAGGAGTGTACGCTCGTAACACAAAAACTCAAAATCCACATGAGAACATGTCCAAAGTAATACATACCACTGATGAGTTTTGCTGGTCTTTCATGCCTCAGAGCCAGCCGGAAAAGCAAATGTATTCCCTACCAGTAGTGCAGCAGGGAATCCAAGGAAAATCAGGAAAACTTTTCCCATTAGGTGGGGAACTAGATGACCCAAGTATGTAGTTATCTTTCTCCACTCAAGGCCAGAAATTATTTTAGTTATTAACTTTAGACCAATCTGGGATAAAGCCTATCAATGGGTACATGCCTGGAGGAAACTCAGGCTCTTTCTTTTGGGAAAAACAGGAGAAATGAACACGTTTGTGATGCCCTTTTTTTGCTAGGTGTTTCTATGCATCTCCAAACCAGTGAAAACCAAGTGGCTTCAGAAGATCATGTCTTTAACTGACCAGTTCATCTGGGTGGGGTAGTGCTTGAAGATGATAAAGGAGATGAGACAGTGCCCGAAAAGACAGAAAAATGGACTCAGTCACTTGTCTTATTAAGGTTATTTGGGATAAATCAACAAGATATTCCCACATTGGCTTGTCTAGAAGGCCATGTTTCAAACTCTCATACTCTGAGACTTATAATGGTTTGTTAATACTCTTAGCAAACACATTACAAACTGGCACACATTAACTTTTTCCTTTTGGGTGCTAAAGTAGCTCCACAAGAACAAGCTACCCAAAGATATTTTGGGGATACCCCAGGCATAAACTTGTGGGGAGACTGGTATGGAGGACGATGAGTGTTCTTGCAGACCTTTATCAGTGATATCCAACTATGTGGGTCACAGCCTCCTTTAAAAACATAAAGGAAAAATGGGGCCTCAGAAACAAAGCTCACTGGCAGCACTTGGCTCTTAGATATATACTGTAGGGTTGGCCAGGGTTCGATGAATATGTGGAATACTGTTTCTGTTCACTAATTACCGAATCTGAGAGATAGGAGCAACTGTTTCCCCTTAGGGTCACAGTTAAAGCATCCTCTTCCTATAACCTGCTAATCTATCCATACGTAAGTAAAGCTACAGGAACCATAAAGGACAAAGTTTGCTTAATCTAGGAATAGCTGGATGTTCCAAGGCAATATCTGTACATTCACTTGCTAACCAAAATGAAAGTCAGTAAATCAGTACATAAAAAGACCTTAGTGTTTTTTTTTTTACAAAGGATACTGGACTCCACTGCGTAGTTACCTCAAAAGGTTCTTGATGCAACAAGACTGTACAGGCTTGTTCTGGCAACTGGAGTACATTAAGGTGCAAGTTCTTGGACTGCCTACTTGTAAGGACTTTATGGAAGCATCTTCCTAGGTTAGTAGATAAGTTTCAGCTTCATGGTTATACGTGTGACCCAAATGTATTTTTTAACAACAATACATCCTAATCTAAAGAAATTGTCAGACCAAGCCAAGCTACAACTGCTTTAGGTTTCAGCCATCATGACAGTTTATACTGCAAGAAACTGGAAATCACCTCAGAGTTGAATACCTCTCTGCTGGACAAATGGATAGCAAAAATCTGCAAGTCACTGATTTAGCCTTTGTCACAATATTCCAGTCTCAATAGCTGCGCAGGAAAAATTACAGAACTTTCATTGTCATGTACTGTGACTTGCTTACTACAATTTTATATCCACGCTTTTACTGTAAGCTTGCAAGCACTTTGAAAAATCATGTACACATATGCGTACACATCGGCTTTGATCAAAGCAGAAGGTTTTATGGTTTGAAGTAAGATATCCAATTAAAATACATCTTGAAAGATGCTATACCTTCCTGTTCTTGCCTTTGTTGTAGGTTTAATACATCCTTGGAAAACAGCTCAGCGACAAGTAACAGAGCAAAGCTACCACACCCTAACGCCTAATTATGTCTGCTAAGAACAGTAACTTTTAAATACCTAACAGAACTTGGTAATTTAGCATATCATATGATCTATTGATTACTGTGAAATGCATTTTGCAATTAGCAAAACAGAGTACTCTGGTTCAGCAAAAAAGAAGCACCGAATCTTGTTTCCAGTGAGCTTGAAGACAGTAACTATTAGCACATCCAAAAGTGAAAAAAACATGCAAACATGACTTACTGCATTTAGAATTGTCATACAAGTAGACACAAAATGCATAGGAGAACAAGGTGGATAAACTGCATACAAAATCGTGTCAGAATGGCAAGTCCAAATCATGACAGCTTAGAGACGTAAAAACTGTAAAGTGATACCAAACATATACTGAAGCATTACAACAACACAGAATATATCAAGCAATGACGAACAGCTTACGTTTTTTTTTTTTTTATTTGTGAATGGAATCAGGAATGTGTCATTCTATAGATATTACTTTTGCTGAATCCTGTTTCAGCAAAAATATTTTGACAAAATCATTGCTTTTCTTTTTCCACCATTGTGCAACCTCAGAAGAGGAATATTTAAGTTTGGGAGTGTGAGGGTGCAGCAACAATTTGTTTTGAGGCTCAATGAAAGTGATTTTAGTGAAATAATTTGATTAAAACAGGTGTTGTCAATCTATTAACATGAATCTATTGGAGTCTTCCTTAAACAGAAGCGAGGTTATGGCTGGAGTCTTCCTTAAAAAGTTGTTTTGTAATCTGCATGACTCGAGCAAATATTTGGATCTCCTAAACTCTGATATAAATAACACCTAAAATTCAACTAGTAGAGAAAGTTTTGTAGCTAGGGTCTGCAGATGTTAATGGTATTATTAAGTGGCTGATGACAATGGCTGGAAAATCCATCCCCAACAGAAAACAGTATGAGCATTAATGCCCTGACAAACCTTCTATAAACTGTAACTATGTGGGCACATCAAGACAGCATGTCTACTACAGAACTGGTGTTTTGATTTGGGCCATCTTCAATCACAATGTGGGCACTGACCCACAAGTCCCAATGCAATAGTTCTAAGCAACTCATCTTCCTCAAATGTTCTACTCCGACTTCTACTACTGAATTGGAGAGGTTACAGTACCTAACACACAACCCCACATTTCTTTATTACCAAACTTTTTTCCTGAGGTTTGGAAGGCAATAACAAAAAACACTGATGTTGTGAAACCGTTTTAATCTTTTAACAGAACACAAACACAGACATGGGTATACAGAACAATGAATCCCAAATAAAAGTGATAAACCTAGAGTCAAATGCAAAATTGTATTTTTCCCCATGAAGACAGTCCACTAAGAATTGAATGTATTTTATCCCTTCTACAAATCTAGCTTACAAAAAAGATTGCAGATTGTTTAGACAGGGGCCTTCTGTTTCATGTTTACTAATCTACAAAGTTAAGAGAAGCCTATCAATCAACACCACCCTTTTCAAGTGCAGGTTGTGCATGCAGAAGACATTGTTAAGCTTAAACCCTACTAAGAGCATCCAACTTGAAACCAAAACCTCACTCATATACTGCATAGAGGGGCAGGGAATAAGAAAAAACACCCGAGCCCTTTGACACCCCCCCAAAAAATGACGTGGGGGAGGCAGGACATGAACCTGACTGTAAGAGTGATCATACTCAAACATCTACAATTATGGTAATTTCCTAAAACGTGTGTATTACATTCATCACATGAATTACTACGGAAGTCATCTTTATAACTTGAAAGATTTCAGGAGAACGCCCTGTAGATCGGCTGCTGCAAAATTGCTCTGTTCATGCAAATATTGTCTAATTGGTATCATATGGCAAAAGTTTGAATGGGGCGGGCACACAGTTGCCTCCACGATAGCCAGACAGCTTACTCCATGAAGGAGGTCTTGGCTGAATGTGACCTTTTCAATCCTTCAAGATTTTTACCATGACAAAGTACAAAATGAAACACAGGCGAGAAACTATTTAGAATTTGTTTAGACACTGGTTTACATTTATTCTTTGCCACATAATAGACAGCAATGTTCAGTACATGTTAGTGACTCGGTCCTGTCCTGTGAGTATTTAAGAAATGCAGGATTATTTGCCGTTTGTCACAGGGGTCTGAAAAGAAGACTAGCAAGTAAATACAATCGATTTCACTAACATGGGCAGAGACAACAATTCAGGCAAAAAAGAAATGACACTAAAATTTATACTCGAAGATAAAAAAAAAACCTTTTACTTCCACCTCGAAAAGACCAAACAAAATAATCCACAAAAGTTCTGTGCTAGCATAAACAGACTACTTCAGCCAGGCCAATCCGCAACACTACCCCGTATAGGATCAAATTCCGACAATCCAAAGCAAACTGCTAATGCTTTTAATATCTTCTTCACTGAGACCATCCAAACACTTGCTAATCAACTAAGAGCCAATAGCTCTGCCTTTCCAACCAATACTACTAACTCTCTCCCAACTCTAAACCTGCAACCTGTCCCAACTTCCCTTATCTGCACCCTCTTAAGTAAACTAAAACCTACTAACCCCTCAGCGAACCAGCTACCTGCTGAATACCTGCAAAAGCAGCCAAAGTTATAGCTTATCCTATATCATTGCTGATAAATAGAACCATACAAGAAAGCACTATTCCCACCATCTGGAAAATTTCCTACTTTATCCCCCTACACAAGGATGGAAACTCCACAGAACATTCTAACTATCGTCCCATAGCACTACTTTCCCCATTAGCTAAAATAATGGAAAAGTGCATCCACAGACAGTTACTAGACCACCTACTCCAGAACAATTTACTGGCCAAATCTCAACATGGCTTCAGGCCTTTCCACAGTACAACTGCACTCCTATCCTTCACGGACAGCATCAATAAAAACCGTAATAACAATCTTCTCTCTTCAGCACTTTTCATCGACCTTTCAAAAGCATTTGACATGGTCAACCACCACTTACTTCTCAATATTCTAAAATCCTTCTCTTGGGACACAAAGACTATAAAATGGTTCCAGTCCTACCTTGATAATAGACAGCAGGCAGTGCTATGGGACAACAACCTCTCATCCCATCTCCCAGTTACCCCTAGGTGTTCCTCAGGGCTCTACATTGGGCCCCCTTCCTTTTCTCAGTATTTATCAATGACCTCAACTTAGCTATTCCTTTAACTAACTGTGTACAATACGCAGATGATTCGACAATAATCTACTCAGCTAAATCTCAATCCCAACTACAGACTCTAACTCAATGTTCAATAAAACAGAAAACTGGTTTCTACAATGCTGCCTCCTCTTGAACCCCAAAAAAACCAAAGTTCTCCTCTTCACTCCTACCCGTAAATCACTCCTAGTGAACTTTTCAGTCTTATCCAATAATGGCACACTCATATCTCCCGATCCAACAACTAAACTTCTAAGGGTAACCATTGAGAACAACCTGAACTTTGAAACCCATATCAACAATACCATAAAAACCGTCAACAGGAAACTAGGCTCCCTCTATAGGATAAAACCCTTTCTCTCCCCACTAGCCAGAACCACTATTACCTATTCCCACCTTATCTCCACACTTCTCTATGCTTCTTCCATATATAACTTGTCAAAAAATAACCTTAACAAGCTAGCCAACGCTTACAATAGCATTGCCAGATTTGCTACTGCTTGCTCCTTTAGGACCCATCACTGCCATAACCTGAAACAATTAGGCTGGCTAGAACATCTGAATCAGATTCACTTTAGGAAAATAACAGCAGCAACAAACTGACTAATGCTCCACAAAAAGGATTAATCCACAAACTTGCAAGCTAGTAATGCAAACTTTTTATTCCATAAAGCGCTTTTCGTCTGGCTGGATAGCTAGACTTCTTCAAATGCAATTAAATATTCAAAACACAGTATATAACATGAACATCAGTCAGCTGATCTGCCCTACTAATTAGAACAGCTGATCAACACCAACCAATGCATATACATACCTTCACAGCCTAAACCAAAATGCCTTAAACGCACATACCAGGAATTATATCTACTTCTAGATAAATTGAGACTTACTAACATATTTATTAATTTAAATCATAATTTATATATCTATAAATATTCTAAAAACATTCTAAAAAACTTATAAAATACTTAATATACTATATGAAAAGTATAGAAGTCAGAAACCATACCTATAAATGAGTTTCTGAGTTTATGTACGTAGTTGCCAAATAATTCCATTTTTCAAGTAACAAATGTACTGGGCCAACTTTGGCAACTACGTACATTTGCATGTCTCTATCCAGGTCTTAATGAGATGTCTTCTATCAAATGTATTTTAAAATTGAAAAGTCTTTTAAGATAATCACAGCTATATATTTTTTAAAGCAGTTTTTTAAAAAACCTTTTAGGGCAGAAATGTATATTATTCTACATAGCAAACATTTTATGAATTTTACATGTTATGCATATTATATTATATTATTTTACTAAATAGAGTTGTCCCAGTAGGAGAGATGTATGAGTTATGCATCATTAGTTTAACTGTTTTAGTTTGTTTGAATTACATGTTTTTTGGAGTATGTACATAAAGTCAGAAACTCATTTATAAGTATGGTTTCTGACTTCTATACTTTTATAGTATATTAAGTAGTTTATAAGTTTTTAGAATGTTTTTAGAATATTTATAGATATATAAATTATTATTTAAATGAATAAATATGTTAGCAGGTCTTAATTAATCTAGAAGTAGATATAATTCCTGGTATGTGTGTTTAAGGCATTTTGGTTTAGGCTGTGAGGGTATGTATATGCATTGGTTGGTGTTGATCAGCTGTTCTAATTAGTAGGACGGATCAGCTGACTGATGTTCATGTTATATACTGTGTTTTTAATATTTAATTGCATCTGAAGAAGTCTAGCTATCCAGCCAGACGAAAAGCGCTTTATGGAATAAAAAGTTTGCATTACTAGCTTGCAAGTTCGTGGATTTATTCTTTTTGTGGAGCATTAGTCAGATTCACTTTAAACAACTCACCATTGTGGACAAAACCCTTTTCCAACCTACCAATACCCCAATACTTGCTAGTCTCATTACCCAATATAAGAACCTTTCAACTTTACGCTCATCTAATAAACTACTTGTATCAACATGTAAATCTAATAACATGGCAGGAGATGCTCTATTCTCAAATGCAGTTGGAAAGTATTGGAACCATCTCCCCCATGAACTTACATCAATTTCTTCATTTACACTTTTTAAACACAATCTGAAACTCTATCTTAAAACCCATTGGTTATGTTCCTGTACAAACCCAGACTAATCTCATACTATATCCCATATACCCTCTCAACACCTATTTCCTGCTCTATCTGTGTCTTTCTAGATCAAGGCCTATCCTTGGCAAAAACATATCTTATTCTAATAGAGATAATTTAAAATACCTAGTTAAATTCTTCTGCATACAATTCTAAAGCATCCTACCTAAGGCAGGCAACAAGTATTGTTTAAACTGAGCATTGCTGAACTGTTTAAACTTGAAGTATGTATTTGTTTAACAATTACTTTCTAGTTACTAATGAAGTCTTGTACATAAAGTCTACAATATTTTATCTAATGCTTGTAACATGTTTTTTTGTATAAACGGTGAAGACTCCTGAACCGTTTAAAATTTGTAGTATTTAACTGTGTAACAACTAGTACCTGTATGTTAGTAGTCTAGTAATCTCTTGGAGCTTATCTCCCTGGGACTCTACTGAAAATGGGCATAAATCCAGTTAGACTATCCCGGTCAACAAATGTAAAATAAATAAATAAATAAAAATAAAGGTAGGATTTGTAACAAGAGTGACCCCTGTATTTGTGGATGAACAAGAAAGGTTCTTTGCACTTAAGGACATGAGGCTCTGAAATTATTCTGGCTGAAGTTACGACAATCAATAAAGTCAGCGTTCCAGTTTAAAAAATGGAAGGGGGTTGAATCCGCTGGATTACATGGAGCTTGGACAAGCTTTTCTAGGACAAAACTGAAATCCTACAGAGGAAGCACTTCTTTCCTGGGAGACCAGAAGTGCAATACTACCTTAAAAAGAGTTGACAGATAGGCTGGATGACAACGGGGGCAGAGATCACCTATAGGAACAGATGAAGAAATAACTAACAGAAGTACCTTAAAGGAGGCATAAACCAGCCCACATTTGAATAGCTCAATTTTACATTGCAAACTCAAAGACACCAAAGCTGAAAAAGGATTCTAATTTGTATTTTGGAACAATAAGTTAAATCTCTTCCATTTAGCTAGGTAGGATTTTGAGTAGTGGATTTCCTGGTTTCACACATGATGCTAAGTATACCCTCTCTGAAAAGATGCATGCTGTCAGATGCAGTGCTGTCACAGACTGGGGTGTACAAAGGACCCCTTATACAATCAGGAAGTTCATATGCTGAGGTAATAATTAAGGTTTGTTCATCAACAGCTCCATTCACAGGGAAAACCAATTATATCTGGCTGAAAAAAATATTATTGAAATCATTTCTGGCCCATACTCCTTTATTTTGAAGACCACCCAGGGGATTAATGAAACCATAGGGAAAGCGCATAAAAACCGACCCACCACCCAGTTTGGGAAAGAAGGCTTACCAGTGAGATGCCGTGCAGCAGAATGTTCCTGCTGTCTGTGAAGCAAAAGGTTCCATTTCGTGGATACCAAATATGTGGAATAGCTTAAATAAAATGTCCATGTCCAACTTCCATCCATTCATGGGGGTCTGTCCATGACCTGCTTAAATGGTTAATAGAACCTTCTACTGGGCATGGAATGTAAGAGTCTTGTCATACACCTCCATTTACTGTGCTGTCTCCCACTCTTTCATCATCAGCCTGCAAAACATGTTGGAGTACATGTCAGCTAATTTATGTAACACATACATGTGGTGTAGTCTTGAAACAAATTTTAAGGAATTACACCAAAGACACTTGCCATCTTTTTTTTCACACTCTTATTTCCTTCACAAGCTGCTGATACTGCTGTCCTGAACATTTTGGTCTCCGCTGAAACTCCTTATGTTATGACTGTAGCATTTTTGGTCAGAGTCTTCTTTAGAATTGCTGCTTGAACAAAACACTCCTGATTCATCTAGACCTGACTTACTACCACAACTTCTCCTGCATGATGCATGACAGGAGCTGAACCATGTGACCTAGTGGCTGAATGTGTTGGCACCAGGCTCTTGTAAAATGCCACTTTAATGTCCTCATCTGCAGTCTTGTCTTGGGAACCATAATAATCTTTGATGCCATGTAACAGAGGACCAGCATGTACTCTTTGGCTGATGTTGATAATCTGCCAAGAATTCTACTTTGTCCCAAGACAAACATATCTTCTAAGAAGTGGAATCCAACTGCTCCCCCTCCCAGAAAAAACAGTGACTTTGAGGTGTTGAGAGGTGAATTTGGTAGCTTTAAAGAAAGGCTTAAATTCTAGAAGCAGTCCAGTTCTGAAACCATTCTATCTTCTCCTTAGGGACAGCCAAATTAGGCAGTCATCTAGATAATGGTAGATGTATAGTCCATTGGTATAGTAATCTGCCATTACTGAAGCCAGACATTTTGCAAACACTCTGGTTGTAACAGTAAAATCAAAAGAGAAGGAAGGAAACTGGTAGTGCAGACCCCTGCATTAAGTACAAAAAAGCGTCTGGAGGTCTTATAGATAGGAATGTGAAGAGAAGCATCCTTTTAGATTCAGGACGACCATCACAGCCTAATGGAAGAGAACAGAAAGGCCTGTAAGGTTAGCATCTTGAACTTTGGCACCCCAACGTACTTATTTAATGTAGTCAAAGCTAAACATAGCCTATACAGCCCTGGTTTCTGGAGACAAATGAAAGTCTTTGGAAAATTATTTTATTTAATTCTTAATGAGGAAAATGTTTATGGTTCCTTGCCTGAAAAGTTCCTTCGAAAGGTGTGATTTCGTGTTTTTGCTTGCTTGATCCCAAGGATATCCCCTTAAAGCTTTGACTTACTTTATAATTTAACTATGCCCCCCTGGGATACTCCCTGTACTTGTTTTTTCATCTTGTTCGCAGACCTTGCTGGTCAGTTTCCAATCTACTTCCCAACAAGATAAAGAGCTGAAGGATCTGTTAAAACTAAGGCTTAGGATGAAGTCTAAAGGGGAGGTAGTCCTCATGTAGTCGCAACGGTTCCCCATCACTGGTATGGATGAAGTCTAAAGGGGATGTAGTCCTCATGTAGTCGCAACAGTTCCCCATCACTGGTATGGATGAAGTCTAAAGGGGAGGTAGTCCTCATGTAGTCGCAACGGTTCCCAATCACTGGTACGGATGAAGTCTAAAGTGGAGGTAGTCCTCATGTAGTCGCAACGGTTCCCCATCACTGGTACGGATGAAGTCTAAAGTGGAGGTAGTCCTCATGTAGTCGCAACGGTTCCCCATCACTGGTACGGATGAAGTCTAAAGGGGAGGTAGTCCTTATGTAGTCCCAACGGTTCCCCATCACTGGTATGGACAGCAGTGAACCTGTGGATCCTCAGACTTCCCTTTGTGGCCCCTGCCATTTTCTCTTATAGGTTACCTTACCTTTTTACTTTCTGATTGATTACCTTTTCTTGGTGCTGGTAAGAGCCAACTTCAAGGGGGGTCATTCCTATGAAGCAGAGGAAAAAGTTACCTGATTTGCATCTTGTCCTCCAGACTTCTAAATACTTATTGGGTTGGGGGCCCAAAAGGCAGACCTTTATCTATTGGGGCATTAAGGATCTGTGTTTTTACATCTTCTTTCAGGACCTGTATTCTCAAACAGGAATGCCTACAAATGAAAGCCTGTGCCAGCATCCACAGTGTCATAACCTCATATAATAGCATGTCTTCCAACCTGAAAAGCCATCTGGGCCGCTGCAAGATTTGTACTTTCACAATAACATCAGTTATCCCCATAGTTATTGCCATTAATCATTGGAGGATATCAGACCAATATTTTACTGTATGTGACTGCGATGTATACTTTCTTCCCAAGACCCAGACAAATATAGAAAGGCACTTCAGCAAATATCAATACCCCAAAGTAATGTTCCTGAAAGCTACTTTCAGCAATAATGGAGTCTTTACTTTTCCCCACTGCTGTGCGACTACAATTGATGTATAAAAGTTTGAGAGATGTGGGAAGTGCCTAGCCAAATAAGGTTACATGTGTGTTGCTCCACCCTGCAAAAAATATGCTTTGAGGTTTGCTGAAAGCAGATATCAGTGATTTAACTGTGTGGTATCGTGACTTGTTGAAATTCCATTGGGTGACTCATCATGAATCCTTCCTTCCCAGTGAGTTCTAGAATGTAGCTTTCCCAGTTACTGCTGGAGGCAGAAATGAGTATGTATCCTTTTTCAAATTCTGTATCCATAACAAGATTCTTATAAAGGAACAAACAAAACTATGTGACTTTGAATCAGTGGCCCATCTTCCTGGGTACAGGAGGCTAAGAGTCCAGTTCCAATGAGGCTACAAAAAACACATCCTTCAAAAACTCTAGGACTGGAGGAATTGCCACAGGTTTAGCTGGATCCAAATTCAGAAGGTCGATGTATCTTTTCTGTGTACCATACACTTTCCTGACCTCGCATTTGAAGTGGTCCTTCATCTCAGATAAAGACTCTCTAGATCAGATGTCCTCAGACAAACAACCAGGACAGAGTGTCATCTGTGAAATATACACTAGGTGATACTCATCTGAGTCGGATGGCATTGATTCCTAATAAGGGGAATATTCCATACTCCGCTTCTTAGGGGTGGGGGTGAAGATGTCCAAAACTGATGGCTGGTCTGGTCTTGACTTAATACTTTGTATGAAAAACAAGGTTCTGTTACCAGCCTGAACCAATCTTGGGTCGGAGCCTGGGAGGTACTTTGGTAACTGGGTTCATCTGTGACCTTGTCAGCCAGGCTGGTAGGGATTCTAGACTTAGAAACAAGAGAGCAACATTTTGTCACGGACATCTCTGAAGTGTGGCTAAGCCAAAGTGTGGGCAGATGATTTCTGGTTCTGCTGACCTCTTCTCTTACCTTAAAGCGGACTTATCTGCTGTCATTAAAGCACCTCAGCTAGAAACATCCCATGAAATTAAAGTTGCCAAATAGCAATGAAAATAATAAACAAAAAAGTGATGGAAACAGATAAATAAGACAACCCCCCCCAAAAAAAAAAAAAAGAGAAAAGGGAAAAAATGCTCTGGAGACCTTAATTTTAGTTTAACAACTTCTATCATCAGGTCTTCAGAGAGGACCAATAAGCACTGCTTCTTCAACTGCACCAAAAACAGTCAACATCGACCCTGCACCACTTCATTCATTTCACCCCCATCTACTCTCCTACCAATGTGAGGATCCTGGTTAAATAGTCCCAGTCAAAGTTCCTATCATAATCAAAGAGGGTTATAATTCTGACTCCCCAGGTACTGTGAAACAGCCTCTACTTACATAAGGAAGGAATCTGAGCCCCCTGCTCTCTCAAAGGATACACACAACAGTTGCATCCCAATCCTTATGAAAAATGTCTGACAAAATGTTTACAGGACTTACCTAGCAGGGCACAAGGAGTAGCTTGGATGCACTGGCAGGGCACAAGGAGCAGCTTGGATAAAACTAGCAGGGTACAAGGAATAACATGGATACAACTAACACGGCCCAAGAAGCAGAGTGGATAGAACTAACAGGGTACAAGGACCAGTGTGGGTACAAGTAGCAGCATACAAGTACAAGTAGCAGGATACAAGTACCAGTATGGGTACAAGTAGCACAGTACAAGGAGCAATGTGGGAATAAGTGGCATGGTACAAGTAGCAGTGTGGGCACAAATGGCACTGTACAAGTAGCATTGTGGGTACAAGTAGCAGTGTGGGAACAAGTGGCATGGTACATGTAGCAGTGTGGGTACAAGAGGCACAGTACAAGTTGTAGTGTGGGTACAAGTGGCACAGTACAAGTAGCACTGTGGGTACAAGCAGCACAGTACAGGTAGCAGTGTGGGTACAAGTGGCACAGTACAAGTAGCAGTGTGGGTGCAAGTAGCAGGGTACAAGGAGCAGTGTTGGTACAAGTGGCACAGTACAAGTGGCAGTGTGGGTACAAGAGGCACGGTACAAGTGGCAGTGTGGGTACAAGAGGCACGGTACAAGGAGCAGTGTTGGTACAAGTGGCACAGTACAAGTGGCAGTGTGGGTACAAGAGGCACGGTACAAGTGGCAGTGTGGGTACAAGAGGCACGGTACAAGTGGCAGTGTGGGTACAAGAGGCACAGTGCAAGCAGCAGGGTACAATGAACAGTGTGGATACAAACAGCAAGATACACGCAGCAGTGTGTAAACAGCTAGTTGGGTACAAGGAGAAGCATGGGTACAACTAGCAGGGGGTGCAAGGAGCAGTGTAGATACAGCTAGTAGGGTACAAGGACCACTGTGGGTACAATTAGCATTGTACCACAAGCAGTGAAGGTACAACTAACAAAGTACAAGTGTAAAGAAGCTCAGTAGCAGATCTGTTTTGTCTGTCGTGACCATGGAGCCTGAGCTCTGCTGCTATTTGATGGAAACGGGAAAACATCAAAGCATGGAATTAATTACACTAATATGAAAGAATTAGGTGGGGCACAACTAGGGTTCAGTAGTTCTCAGAACACAAAGCTAGCAGATGACTTAAACACCTGATGGTCACATGACACAAGATGCAAGTGGCAAAGGTGTGAGCTGTTGGCCAGTCTACTCAGGGTCTGTAATTTAAAACTACGTGAGAGAATACAGAAAGTCCTGCAGCAGGAGCAGGCTCCATTAAGAGGGCAGATGACAGATAATTTAACCATTGTAATGGACTAACGATTAGTTAGAAATAGTTGTTCTCTGTTGCATATTGACTATATCACAACTGTGAAAATATACCAATGCACTATCAGGCATTATAGAAAAGCACTTCATTTGCACACAGGGTGAGCCCAGATGAAACATTAAATGACATTAACCCAAATTAGCAGAGGTTCAGATTACTTAATGGTTACAGTATCCCTTGGTACACAGCACCCATAATACTTTTGCGTACATGGTTTTGTAGTTTTATGCTATATTAGAAACCATATGAAAACGGACTGAAACATTACAGGTTTACAACAAACTTCTCTATGAATTCTGCCCTACATACATATCCTATTCCTAGAGTTCCTAGGCTGTTACAGTATCAAAACATCTGAATTGTCCTTAAAAATGCCCTTTACGTTAGCTACTACTTAATTACAGAGGCATGGTTATTACTTTTTTCTTAGACAGAACATTGCTAATATTGAAAAACATTTGATAGGAGATTCTTTGCTGGTTATTCCCATTCTTCTTACTTCACAGATTTAAAATAAGACAAAAAAAAAAGTCAGCACTCACAATCCATACTGTTTAATAAACTGCAAATCTACAGCCGACAGCAGGATCACTGCGCTAATAAAACATCTTCCCTTTGCAGTAGATTTAAAAACTTACAAATCCAAACAGAATTCTTAGAATGGTACTCACCACAACTCCAAACTGCTCTGGCTCACAAAGATCATCGTATTCATTCTTCAGATCAGCTAAAGCACTGAGTTCTTTCTGTTCCGGAATGTTCTTCACCAAGTTCTAAAATGATAAGAAGATGTCAGTGTTAACACTTAGTGTTGCAATACAGCATAAACAACGACTGATACGATCTGGACAGTCAGTTCATAACATTCATTCCAAGCAGAGATGGTAGCAAGGAAACTAAGTAGAAATATGTGAGGTGTGGGAGTCATTGTTATGAGGAAGTCAGTTAATATATTTTTTATTTCCTTTTTTATTGGCTACTAAACCAGACCATCAATACCCAATACTAAGTCTGTGTTTTTATCAAAAGTTATAGAAGCAAGTAGACAACATTAAAGATTTAAAAGTTGCAAGAAAACACACACACAATTTGTCAACAAATTTTGCCCACTGCTGTTCCCACCTTTAATATGATAAATCTGCTACCATGGTTTGGAGAATCATGGCAAAATTAAATGAAAAACGAACATTTTAGCACATTTTTGCAAAGTATAAAATCCTCTGAAGCCCATTTCCATACAGCAGAAGGATAAAGCCCAGACTATAGCCGAGACAACCCCTGTTTAGTCAGACACATGTCTATCTGAGGGACCAGCTGGGCATAGGATTAGCATGAGTAGACAATGCGAGATCACTCATCCTAGGTAAGCGAAACTGCTAGGCCCAAGGCACTGCCAACAGCTACTAGAAGTGGGCGTATCACTTGCATGCAATGCTAAGATGGCATGAGTTGTGTTAGGCAGCAAGCTCCCAGATGAGTTGGGAGACAGGAAGTGGTGTGAAAATATACATACCTCCTCTCCTAACAAGGTAACTATGTTATGTCCATGAGCAGTCTAGTGGTGGGATGGTAGCCCGCTCCCTACAAACCAACTCCCTCCTGTAAAAGAAGAGATGGGTCGACAGTGCTTCCCAAACAGGAATATATATGGGCCACGGGGCTGTTATTTAGCCACAGATTCCTGGATTTCTCCCTCAAGGAAGGAGCAGACCAACAGGGTTAAGACAGTGAGGTCACTGGACAAGAAATTTGTCAAAGAGAGTGGGGGGGGGGGGCTGTTAAAAAAAAAAAAAAGTATAAAGCACTTTAACAATAGGAACTCCCTTGCTCAATTTAGGCTACATGGCAAAAGATCCTTGAATTAACAAATGAAGCCATTTGATCATTACCAGTTTTATCACGGAGAAGTACCAGATAATAAGCTGTTATTTGCTTTTATCCATTTGTACTAAAATTTAAGATGCAGCAGTACATCATAAAAGGGAAACAAAATACAAAATGAACTGCAGCCTGCCTATCCTGCAGTACTTGTGAGAACAACATGGATATCTAAATGGTCAAATACATTTGGCCAAGTGTAGCAACAACAGAGCTAATGATACTATTGCGGGCTGTAGGAATACAATTCCCACAAAAAAGGGTAAAGTGAGGAGCCCTCATCCTCCCCTCCACACTTAAGACACAAGTAAATATACATGTACATAAAAGAAAACAAAACGTGTTCACAGTTACAAACATTATACATTATTTACGTTTTTTTTACAGTCATCAATCCATTACATAAATTGCTCAATTCCTGCCTTCTCTTAAACCTCACACCATCTTCAAATCATTATTCCATATTATTATTCCCACAATTTCCATTTTTATGTGTAGTTTGCTATTACCCTTTTCTAAGGATCGCACTCCCATTTTTTAGCTCTGCTACAATATTCACTGCTTCAAATAGAGATGGTTTAGACTTTGATTGCCATTTTCTAGTAACTGTTTTCTTGTCAGCCACCAGAATTAAACTTAGACATACCTTACGATGTCTAGGCAAATTAGCTCCTGTAAACCAACACAAAAAAAAAAAAATGTTCTTAGTTACACTCACTTTCTCACCCAATATTTCTGACGCAGTACTCTGTAGGGAATTTTTAAAGTCTGCCAACTAATAAACTTTCAGAGAACAAATCCCAGTCATCTTTCTTCCCCATCACACCTACAACATGTTCAATCTACCGGAGGAAAAATTCTTTGCAGTCCACCCATCTTAGCCTTATCAGCTGCTTGGCAGGGTATTTTGTGAGCTAGACACCATAATTCTCCTTGTCCAGAAAAGAAAAACAGCATTATGGAATGGAGGCACAGCATTTTCCGAATACTTGAGATGATTCTGCAGAGATTTTAAATGACACATGAAAAAAAAAAACAGTTATAGCAGATATGGTTCCTTAATATGCTTACAAATACCCCTACCCAAATATCTGCATTGAACAAAGCTCCGTTTTTTGATTGGCTCGTATACAGGTATATGAGCCAATCAAACCCTCACACAGCGGACTCTCTTCTGTTCAATGCGGAGCATCAAGCAGTTCCGCATTGAGCAGAGCTCCGCTTTTTGATTGGCTCATATACCGGTATACGAGCCAATCAAAAACGTGCACAGCGGACCCTCTTCTTTTCAATGCAAAACATCAACAGAGCTCCGCTTTTTGATTGGCTCATATACCGGTATACGAGCCAATCAAAAACGTGCACAGTGGACCCTCTTCTGTTCAATGCGGAACATCAAGCAGTTCTGCAATGAACAGAGCTCCATTGTTTGATTGGCTCGTATACCAGTATATGAGCCAATCAAAAAAAAAAAAAAAAGCAAAGCAGAAGAAAGACTGCGAAATAGGGATGTCTGTTTTTTGAAAATTCTGTGATTTGTCTGGGTTTTAAAACTCGGACAAATCGCAGAATTTTCAAAAAACACCCGGACAGGAGCTCTAAAAAGAGGACGTGTCCGGGGAAACCCAGACGTATGGTAACCTTAACTATACTATACAATACTATACCATACCTACTTCTAATTAGCTCAAACAAATTACTATGCCATCACTGCTTCTATGTCAACACTTAAACTTGCTTCTCTCTCCTAATTATGCAGCTTAACTGTCCAGGTTTTCGCCAAATAGTTTGGGTCTATTTTTTTCAGAAAAGGTGTGGTTTCCTGGCAAATAACTGAGGAGTGAAATCATTAATTACACAGATTTGAGTTTCAAACTTCATATCCATCGGAAAATGCATATTAACACAAATCCTGTTATTCTAGCAACTTTTTAAGTTTATGAGAGTAATATTTAAAATCTGTCCCTATTTTTAAGAATTTACCCCCTTAATATTTTGGCAGTGTCCAACTTACTTCTGCTTCGAGCTTTGCTTCTAATACCTCATTCTATTGTATTTCTTAAATTACTCCTACCCATTTTATATACCGCTCTTGTATTTGTAATGTCTCAGTACAAGGTTTGTAAATTTAATGTTTGTGATTATCAACAGAAATTGTATTATACTATTACGCTATATATTTACTGAAACTTCATTATAAATTTGTTATGGTAAACACTAATTGCATTAAATATGATACCTTGGAGCTTTTCTCCCAGTCCTCCTCTGAAAAAGGGCACCTGTGCCCAGTTGGACTTTCTTGGTAAACAAATATCAATAAATAATTAAGTGATAACGTCTAGTAGGTTGGTCTTGGACATAGCTGCTTAGAAAGAATGTTAAGTGGAATGACATTTCTCCCCTGAAATGAACACCAGAAAGTCCAAGGAGTCCAACACTGTGAGGCCTAACAAGTATCCTATAAGCACAAAATGGAGGGTTTACTTGGCCATGCATCGGTATCATATTGGGGAATCTGACAGGTTAAAAAAAAAGTGGGAGTCACCTCACTGACAAAGGAGGATTTGTAATAGGCAGCACAGTGATGCAGCAGATAGTGATGTCGCCTCACAGCAAAAGGTTCCCTGTTTCAATTCCCAGCTGTGTGCAGTCTGCATGTCCTCCCTCCCTGTGTTCATGTGGGTTTTCTCTGGGTGCTCTGGTTTTCTCCCCCATTCCAAAGAAATGCAGTAGGTGGACTGCACACACTAAATTGGCCAAAGGTGTGAGTGTGCATACAAGTATGTGATGTGGAAGAACTACAGTAGAAGGGCTAGCCACCCGGCGGTATGAACCCTGGCTCTAGATGATTGTCACTGCTGAAGTGACACCCAGACCCCATGTGCAAAAATGGGAAAAGGGTTGTGGATGGAATACTGAACTTCTGTAACAATACCATCTCAAAGAATGAAACACCGTTTTCAGAATAGACTGCCCTGATCAAACAGAAATAACAGGATAAGAACTGGTCCTTTTCACATAATTAAATGTTTACTTTTGACACAGAGTATTCTACTGCTTTAACTGCAGACAGTATATATGTTCCATACACAGAGGCAACATAAATGCCAATCTGCTTCTTTACATCCTAGTCAAACTACTTTACAAAACAAAATGCAAATGCGATCATCAAGATATAGGTTATGATTTTTTAATACTGCAAGACAGACTGCCGGACTGAAAGTTCAATGAACGTATACAATCTAAATTTCGAGTATTTTTTTTTTTACTTCTTTCTTTTCTCTCTCTGTGATGGGACCTACCCCCCCCCCCCCCACCACCACCACCACCAACACCGACACATAACCCATCCATACCCATTTAAATATCATAATTATTGAAGTCACTGCATCTTGGGAAAAGAAATACAATAAGTTCCCTGAATCTGAAGCTCACACAATCAGCCTTGGTGAATTGAGAGATGAACTTTGACTTAATTAAATGGTATTCCTCCCCATTACTCTCATGGAATACTACTAAAACATAAATGAAAGTGGCAGCCATATCTCTCTTGTTTTAAATCTATGACAACGCTTACTAGCATTGTCATGTTTCAGTATATATTCCTTAATGTTTTTTGACACACTTCCATGCCCCCTGAAACCCAGACTTCCACTAAAGCTTCTGCACAAAGGACACTGTTGTCACACTGAGTGGTTGCACACTTTGATGCCATTTATGTTAAAAAATATATGTTCAAAAGTCTGTTGGTTCAGTAATGTACAGAGTAAAGCTAGACAATGTTGCATTACCACCTATTATGGTCCAAATAAGGAGGCGCATTCATGAGTTTAAGAAAATATAACGTTGTATGCTTCTTTGAAAAATGAATGCTAAAAAAGTCTGCCAATGTCTCCAATTACATTGGCTTTAGATAATTGTCACTCAAAGTGCTACCCCAACCCCATGTGCTAAAATGGGAAAAGGGGTTGTGTATGGATGGATGTACACACAGCAGATCTTCTAAATATTTATCTTCCTTACAGGCTGAAGCCTCTGTAGTTCAAAAGCAATAAAGTGAAGCATTGTTTTCTTCTCTTTTGTGGAGGGGCTATTGCTGGTGACAGCAGGGAAATATAGGAATGCAACAGGCAGAAGGTAGGGACCAGAGCTACCTTACCACAACTAGCATAATATCCCTGAACAGTAATGCACAACATGTCATATTATCTATCATGTGCATGTTACCAATGTTATGACATACACCCCTCCAACAACAGAACAAATATCTGATAGAAAGTTTGACTTCACCCTATCTCCATCACTTTTTTGTCATCTAGCAAGGAACAAAATTTGTATTAGTTCTTCCAGCCACCTCCCCAAAAAAGAAGAGCTGGTCTTTAAATGCTCACTACTCCCCACCAACTATTGCCAGCCTTCCTGGCTGAGGCAACTAGTCAAATATGGTTACCAATGGTGCAGAGACATATGTCTCTCTAAGCCAGGGGGCTGGAAACAGCAAGTCTAAAATTTTTAAGCTATGTCTTGTGCTATTTACATATTTCACAGTATCACATTGCAATTGAAACATTTTATGTTTTGATATGTGCAAAATCAGTAAGATGGAAAATGCTGTTTATAAACAATATTTATTATCAATCATATTTAAATACAACCCCATGAAGTTCCTTAACAAAGCATATAAAACCGACAAGATCACCTCAGATGACAACGCATTTTGTTTTATACACACAGCTGCATCCACCCAATATTATGAACCTACTTCTTTACATCAGCATATTTATGTTACAAAGCTATCTGGAATTACCTAAACAGTAATATTCATTTCTACATAAAGTTGCAATACATTTCTGTAATATGTACACAAGGCTGGTGTTAAACTTAACATATCTGATTTAATCATATATACACATTTGTCAGATTGCCCTTACCGCAAAGAGTACAACTGGTGTCATGACTAATGAACCTGTGTGTGTGAGAAGTGAAGCTGCAGTCTATCATTGCTCATCCTGGCCTGGAGTCTAAAAGTGACACAATATTACCAGCATAGCATTCTAGGCACATAACCCAGGCTCCAGCATCTACCAAGGTGGTGTACATAAAATACACATCCATAACGGAAAAGCAACCCCCAACACACACACACACACACACACACACACGTGTACGATAACAAAAGTGTAAGTATGAGTTTCCCCACACTGGACAAGCATTGTTGGTTTACATACAGAAACAAAGCAAAGAATGAAATTGACAAAAGAACTAGATTATTATTGTTCAAATGTGTTTCTTCTAAAGAGAACAACAACTCCATTTAGTCCACAAGAGTGGGTTCCTTGGGATACTTGCTTGGTTTTGCCATGGATATGAGTAATAAGACCTGATGATGTGGCATCTGCTCTGTGACAGGCAGGGGCAGTAACTGCAGGATTACATAAGAGGGCGGCAAAATTCCAAAAAGGTCAGAGAAGAGGAAGTTATTATTGTATAATGATAATGTACTACAGAAAGCTTCAATGCAAACTCCTGTGCCCCCACGTGTTCACGGACACTGAATTCTCAATATGTCTTTACCCAACATCACCAACAGTAATGATCTTCATCTAGTCAGTGGCATGTTCAGGCCTTCATCAAATTCCAAACCTGCATGTCTGTTCTCTCTTTCTCATAACCACTGCATTCAGTAATGGGGATTGTGAGTCTGACAACAGGGCCACCCTGTAAGATGGATTGCAGGGATTCATTAAATAACTACTCAGACAAATTCAGTGTATGCTTTCTTTTATATTGAACTCAGACAAAATAAGAGACAGCAACCATACATATCAATTGGTACAATGCTATTCCACAATGACCTCTCTAGAACCTTGCCAAAATATACCTAATTATATGGGAGCTTCCCCTTTGTATCTGTTCTGTGCACTGTCATTATTACAGCAGTTAAAATACATGCTGGAACAGAACAGTAAGGCACCCAGTCCTAGCCACAGAGGAACCCACTGTCCACAGAATAATCTAGTGCAGATTGAACAAGTAGGCCCACCCAGAGACCCACATATTGTGAACTGCAGATACTGGCCCATTACGTCATTCAAGCTCAACTGAATTTATTTAATTTATTTATTATTTTATTTTATTTGAATTTCGATGACTGGGAATGTTCGATTGAGCATAATCCATTTTTCAATGGAGGCCTGCGGAGAAAAGCTCTAATACAAAAAAAATGAAATATAGAAATAATTGAACTAATGGAGGTTAAACAAGACTTATCTAGCAATCCTTAGTCTAAATGACAGCCAGTAAATTTTACATACTAACAGTATATTATATAGACTAGCACTGTAATCATAAATAAAACTGAAAAGGTAGAATGTATAAATAGCAAAAAGAAGAATACAAGAATTAGGGGAAAAGAAAGAGTTTAGAAAGAAGTTGAATATAAAAAAGGTAGAGAACATGTTCAATAATGTAGAGGTTAGAAATCAGAAAAAGAAGAGAAACAAAAGTGAAGTAAAAAGTAAGAAAACTGAATACAAGGTAACAGAGTATAAGATAACAGAAGAAGTTATTATAGACTACAGTAAGTATATATGAATGATAATAAAGGGGAGAGATACGAGTTGTGTAGAGTATATACAGCGACAAGTCCAGGATTTTAGCCAGTAATTTTTAGAGCTTCTTTGAATTCATGAGCATTAGTAATCATTCGGATAGACAAAGGTAATTTGTTCCAGTAGTGAACAATTGAGTAACTGTACAGACCTTGACCACTAGTACTTTTGGGCTTATAGATTTCCAATGATTGATCAGAGCTCCGAAGTGTCCAAGTTGGGCATAGAGTCAGATGAGAGAAGAGGTGCCAGGGCAAAACGTAGGTTTGTTAATGGTAGAATGTATGATAACCAGTTGAGGAAGGAGAAGATGATAGAATTCCAACGAAATATGAGCTTTAAGAGACAGGTAATAATGGGAGTTGAAGGCAGGTCATCAGCAAACCTAGCAAGTTTATTGTATATAATTTCAAGCTTAGATTTTAGAGAGGATTGCAGATTGGTAAATAAATGTGAGCAATAAAAAAGACTAGGAAGAGTGTAGGCATATGCTAGAGAGAGTTTGGAATTATTGGTAAGGAATTTTCTATTTCTGAAAAGTAAGCCACGTTTTTGGAGTTTCTTTTTTATACAATGATGTAAGTGAAATTCAAATTTAAGTTGATCATCAATAATAAACCCAGGAGTTTGGTGTGTGTTTCCACATCGATGACAGATGTCATGTGATAGAAAAAGTAGGTTTAAGATGAGAAACAGATTTTGGAAGAAATAGAAGTTTAGTTTTATTGGGATTTATTTAGAATAAGTTGATTATCAGAAAGCCAGTTTTCAAAAGCATTAACAGAATTTTGGGTAATGTTATGAAGGTCAGACAGATCATCAGAAGTGGAGATAATTACAGAATCATCAGCATATTGTAACAGAGTGGGGAACAGGAGG
Organism: Protopterus annectens; assembly: GCF_019279795.1. Classification (NCBI taxonomy): domain Eukaryota; kingdom Metazoa; phylum Chordata; order Ceratodontiformes; family Protopteridae; genus Protopterus; species Protopterus annectens. The sequence continues at coordinate 141,586,401 of NC_056749.1, read as the reverse complement.
TATAGAGGAAGTTAGTAACGATGTTAAATAATAAAGGACCAAGAGTAGAACCTTGAGGAACACCGATACTGATGGGAAGAAAAGAAAAAGAGGAGAGCCATCTTACAGACAGCTATCTGTTGGAGAGGTAGCTAGAAAACCATGAGACAGATGATCTAGAGATATTAAGATCTAAGAGTTTCGATAGAAGCTTAGGGGGAACTACATCAAATGCTTTAGAGAGATCAAGAAAGAGACAGGAAACTAGTTTATTGTCTCTAACTTGAGTGATCATTTGTGTAAAGAAAATAAGAACAGTAGTTGAGCTATGGTTAGGACAAAAACCATGTTGGGAGGAAGTGAGAAGATTTTCTTGAAGGACATAGTCCAGGGGTTGGTTGTAAATGCATTTTCAAGTAACTTGGAAAGGGGAGACAAGATAGCAATAGGCTAAAAGTTAGATAGTTTTGTAGAGTGACCACCCTTGTAAATTGGGATGACAAACAATTGCTTCCAGATTGTAGGGACAGTACATTCACACATAGAATGATTAATGAGGATGGAGATGGGACATGCTACAGGGTTAGCAGCAATCTTTAGAAAGAGGGGAGGCAGAGTATCTACAGGAGGAGAACAGGACTTTAATGTACCAAGGAGAATTTTATGTAGCTAGTAGGAACAGGTTTAAGTGCGAAGACAGATTTCTGACTAGAGGGGGGAATATAGATAAGCTTAGACGAGTGATATGTCTGACTAAGTTTACTAATAGCATCAATAAAAAGGAATTAAATATAGTGGTAGTTTCCAGAGGAGTTTTATTAGGGCAGGGGTTAGGTGAAGTGGGTTTGCTAGGATAGAGGATATTATTGATAGTGTTCCAAAACCTTTAGGGTTACTTTGATGGCATATCTGGGGTTTTGATAGAAACTTTTCTTACCATTGTTGACATGTTTTTCTGTTAGATTTCAAAGTTGTTTATAAGTCTGGAGATAAATGGGGGATTTTGTTTTAAGCCAAAGTTTCCAAGCATTGTATCTCTTGAGCATATGTGATCAAGTGAATTTGGTCAGCCAGGAAGCAAAGAAAGATTTTACTTTAATTTTCCTAATGGGAGCAAGAGAATTAAGAATATCAAGAAAAATATGATTAACTTTGAGTACAGCATCATCAAGGGATAATTAATTTAGGAAAGACGAGTCTATGTTAGAAAGCATGTTGTTAAATATGTTAAGATTGAAGTTAGAGAAGCTATGACAGAATTTATACGTGTGAGACCTAGTTTGTTGAAGGGAGAATCTTTGAATACAAGTAGGAGAGTGATCACTTACGGAATCAGGAAGAGTTTTTGGGTAATAGTAAAGATCAGGACTGGATACTAAGATCCAGTCTAAAATAGAGTAAGAGTTAATGAGTTTGCAGAGATAAGTGGGTGTAGAGATAAGTTGAGATAAATCATGTAGATTAATACTACAGTTTGGGGAATTGGAGGTAACGATTTGCCAATCAATATTGACATCACCCAGTAAAATAGTTTCATTATTTATGTTGTATGTGATCCAAGACGGAATGTGATTCAGAAAAGTGATATTATTGCCTAGAGGAATGTAGATAGCAGCAAATAGTAAGAGTTTCATGATTATTGAGTTTACAGTTAACTAGTAAGAGATCTGCAGGATGAAAATTGGGGCTGCAGTGGGAAGTGACGACATGTTAAGTTGATCTGAGTAAAGTATAGCTACACCTCCACCTTTTTTATCAAGTCAATCAAGTCTGAAGATGTTTTAACCAGAGGGAAGATATTCCTTGTAAGAGATGTGGGAGCAATCAAAGCACTGAATTCACTAACTTTGTTAAGAATGCTAAGGACATTTAGAGAGAAAAAGTGTAGGTACTTAGTGGCCAAATTAGGATAAGAAGGGGGTTGCAAAGAAAGAGTAGTAAAAGACAGACTAAAGATGGGACCAGGATTAGGGTGAATATCTCCAGAGAGGAGTAAGGTACTAGTGGAAAACAGAGTTATAGGCAATGTAAAATGGAAGAAGTGAATTTTAGGTTTAACTTTGACAGAATATGGGAAGTGAAGATTAGATATGATATAGGGTAAGAAGGAATTCATGGTGTAAAAATAATGAGGGTGAAATAAAGAAAGTGATGTTTTTTTAAGTTGGTAGCAAAGTAAACAGAAGTACGTGAAGGACATACAAAAGTTAGGTTAGTATGATAGGAGGAGAGGTAGAAAAATGATAGGAGAAGAAGTATGAACAAGAAGGAAAACAGCATGTTACAGATGTTAAAAGGGGAAGAGTATCATTGTGTGAATGAGAGAAGAAATTTTAGTATAAATGAGAGGAAAGAAGGGAGAAAGAATGTATATAGGAGAGGGTGTGTGTTAGTATGTAGAGAATTGAGTTAGAAGTAGTAATAATAACTTAAAATGAGGTAAGTGGCAAATGGTGAGTCAAATAAGAATACAAGCAACAGTAGTGCTAAAAGAAAAAGGGGTACAAACATAAGTATCAAAACATAATAATACAAGTAAACAGTATAAACGTCTCGCAGGAAGAAAAGGGAAGGAAAAGAAAGGTTGTTGCAAAATGAGAGAAGGATAAATAGAGATTGGAGAAGTGTAAGAGGAAGGGGAGTAAGTAGTCAAGGGATGGGTTAGAAGGGGATAACTACAAATGTAATGAAAGAGGGGGTGGGTGGGAATAAGGGTAGGGAAGCTAGAGCAAAGCAAGGGCGAATGGAGCAGGTAGAACCACATGAAGTAGTCAAAGAAAACAGAAAAAAAAATCAGTTGAGAGAAGCTTTAAGGCTTCAGTTCACTACAGCAAGTAAGTGACACACAAAAGCATATTTAAAAGGTAATATAAAGCAAGAGTTAGACCACACAATAGAGAGAAAATAAAGTAGCCTATGCAAACACATTCAAATACTACTATCAGCGATCAATTCAGAAGAGAGTCAGAAATACATATGTACTAAAGACAGTGATGATAAGATGAGCTGGAAAAAGGGAGGGGGTGCTTACAGAAGTAATGTGTTCAAGCCACTACCTTACAACAACAAATGCACCCATTAAATAAACTAAAACATCACCTAAAAGGAGGAGTCGTACATTGAGCAGAAAGGTATAAATATAAGCCACTCCAAAGACCGCTTGAGTAACTGGTAGAGAATTTTCAAGGCAAGTGTTCTGAGACAAGGGAATAATCACTGTTCCTGCATATGGTGAGTTGAGCAGAAAATTATAAATGTAAGCAGTTACAAAGACGCTAGAATAACTGCTGGAGGGTTTTCAAGACTGGGGTTCTCCAGAGAGGGAATGTTCACTGTTCCGAAGTATGGTGACTGAAAGAAAAATAAATAAAGATAAACAGGTAAGTTAAACAAATGAACAGAGCAGAAAAGCAGGAGTTAAGTTCAGGAATTATAGAATGGAGAGAGCTAAGTAAGGAATGAAACAGAGAAGACAGAGAAGATTAAAAGATGTTGTTACTTATTCTCAGACTGGAAGCAAGAAGAGTGCAGGAAGAAAATATGCAATGAAGGAACAATGAAAAAGATAAAGAAGTAAACTAGGAACAAGTAATTAACAATAAGGCACAAAAAGTAGTTTAGACCTGAAATAATTATGAAGGAGAACCTCTATCATATGTGCTCAGAAATACTTTCTAGTACAGTCTGTACTTGAATAAGTAAAGTCTTACAGTACTTTTAAAGTCTGTTAACCTGTTGGCAGCCAGTGTCAAAGAAACTTACATTCATTTTGTTTTTAGTAACCAGAACACAGACTGTGAAGAGATAAGCAACAATGACTAATCCAGTCCCAGTCTGTGGACAAAGGATAGACTGGTGCTATGCTCCACTCTTTTCTCTTTTTAAATGTAGTCTGAAGTGCAAAGCAATCCAAAAAATGCTTCCTTTTATATTTACAATGTTGTTGTTTGTCTTTCGGCTTTTCCGGTTAGGGGTCGCCACAGTGGAACTCCAATCCACTAATGATGGGCAGTTTTTTTTTTTATGGTGTCGAGTTAGCAGCCCGACGCCCAACCTTCAATGAAGGCACACCCATTCAACGCATGTCTTGCGAACGCCCATTCGACCGCAGGGAGGACATGCAGACTCCACACAGAAGGCACTCCCAACCCAAGCCGAGAATCGAATGGGAGAACCTCTTGCTGTGAGGCAACAACGCTACTGCTGCACCACCGCAGAATACAAAGACAATAACAAGCAATGGAAGAGGAGGATTACAAAAAAACATTATAATAGGTTCATAGGCTGGTACTAGGCTATCGGCCCTAGGGCCTATACAAGCCTAGCCATAACAATTCCCTGGCTATTTCTTCCCACACTATTTACTTCCCTGGACCCCTGTCTAACAGGACGACTGACATGATCCCTGGGGTGAATTTTCTTTCGCCCATTCAATCATCAAGGTTCCTTTTGAAGAGGGCCAAAGAGGTGCTCTGCTTGACATGTATGGGCAGACTATTCTGGAGTCTGGGGAGTCTCTGGGTCAGGAACCTATCCCTCCAGCATGTTTTGTTTATTGTGATGACAAGATTTAGATCCCTGAAGCGTGTGTCTCTGAGGGATTGGGATTTCTTTAAGTGTAGCATGTTCAACATGGGTTTGGCATGGCCTTGTATGTTAAGCAGAGCTCACCTCGGAGTAGATGATATGTGACAGAGTATAGCTGGAGTTTTTTAAGGCGGTCAGCATAGGAAATCTGCTTTAGGCCTGTGATTCTTTTAGTGAGGTATTTCTGCAGCCTTTCCAGTTGTTGCAGATGTCTTGAGAGGTACATACCAAATGGAGCGTTGTATTCTATAATGGGTCTAATGAGGGATGAGTACAGTGGGACAATAACCTCCTTTTTTCTGGATGAAAAGCCCTTAGAGATGAGGTGTGCCACATAGAAGGATTTCCTGACTGTTGTGGCGATGTGGTTATTGAAGGTGAGACCACTGTCCACCTGTGTCCCTAAGTCTCTTATCACACTTTCAGTGTTTAGTGTACTGCCACCTATGTGATATTTCACGGTTACATGTTTTTTCCCAAAGGGGATATTTATACATTTCTTGGCATTGAGCTTGAGCCCATGGCTCTGGCACCAAGCATCTGTTTCTGTAAGGCCCTTTTGTAGAGCATCCACATAATTGGGGATTCAATAATGGCTCCCAGTTTGCAGTCATCTGCAAACTTTGTAAGCCAGAGTCCCTTAGTGTTGGCCTGTACTTCAAAGAAGTAGATGCCAAACAAGAGAGGTCGCAGGACTGAACCCTGAGGTACTCCACTTGTCTGGAGGTGGAGTTTGAGTCAGCTACTTTTATAGTGTGGGTTCGGTCAGTAAGCCAGTTGGCAACCTATCGAGTGACGTAGGGATTAATGCCCAACTTAGTAAGTTTATCTATGATTCCAGAGTGGGGGATGGTGCCAAAGGACTTAGCAAGGTCCAGATAGGCTGTGTGGACTGCCTTACCCTCATCCACAGCTCTGGAGACTGATTTGAAGAAGTCAATAAGGTTCAGGAGACAAGATCGGCCTGTCAGAAACCCAAACTGGGTGGGGTCCAGTGTTTTAAGGTTGCCAATGTCTTTGTTTATAAGTTCCATGATAATACATTCCATGGCCTTGCAGATCAGGCTTGTCAGACTGATGGGGCGGTAGTTCCCAGGATCCAAGGTGGATCCCCCTTGTGGAGTGGGATAATTGTAGCTGTGCACCACTCAGTGGGCACGAAGCCTGAGGTGAGGCTATGATTAAACATGACACTTAGGTGAGGTGCCAGTTCATTTTATAATTCATGTAGTACACAGACCGGGATGTCATCTGGTCCCATGGATGCTGTATTCTTAGCTTTGGAGAGTGCGTTTTTTTACCTGTGTGGCTGTTATTACCAGAATTTGGCAATCTTCCAGTACTGAGATGGGCCGTTTAGGGGGTGAGAGGGGGGGGTGAAGTTGGCACTGAAATCGATCTGCCAGGATATTGGCAATATCCTTGGGAACAGTATATTTAATGCCATTCTGTTGTAGCTCAGAGTAGATCTGAGCATTACCATTTAGATTCTTGACATAGTTGTAGAATGCCTTGTGGTTGTCTTTGGAATCTTTGGAAATTTTATTTTCATAACTAGCTCTTGTGGATTTTGAGGGATCTCAGCTTCTTACTGAGGCTGGTAAAGGAGTTTTTTGCATCCTGAGATTTTCCTCTTTTCTGCAACAGTTTCTTCCTTTTGTTGTATAGTTTGTTTATAGCAGGGGACCACCAGATTGGCTTCCTTTTTTTTTGGAGGAGAGCATCTTGGTTCTATTTGGAATGGCACGATTCATGCATGAGTGGATGTGCTCATACAGTGCCTTAGTGTAGGACTCAGCAGTCAAACTTTCAGTTCCCATCTGCATGGGTGTCATGAAGTTTTTCACTTCTGACTTGAGTAGCATGAAGTTGTCCTTGGAGAAGTTTTTTATGGAGGTTTCCTTACTGGGGAGTTGGGGGTGTGGATGTTAAGGGTGATTAGCTTATGGTCTGACCTGACCAACAAGGAGGTGACCATAGGTGTGGAGCATCAATTTCCCATGTTGGTAATGACCAGGTCTAGGATATTGGAGCCCCTGGTGGGACTATGGATTAGTTGATCCAGGGCATTGGAATTTATGAATTCCAAGAACCATTGGGCAAAGGTGTTGGTGCACGAGTAGTTTTCCCAGTTAATGGCAGGGTAGTTCAAATCACCTAGTATTAGGGTGTTTGATTGTATATTCATATTTTCCAGTATGTTTAGAAAGGTGTAGTGAGAATCTTGGGGCATAGTGGGGGATCTGTAGCAAGCTACAATTTGGATTGCAGTCTTACCTTGTGTTAGTTGCACCTGGAGACTTTCAGACGCATTGTGTTGGGCAACTAACCTGGTGGTGTGAATATCCTTGGTGAATATCGACACTCCTCTGCCTTTAGTATTTCGGTCTTGGTTTGGTGGCTGAAAAGTGTGGTAAGAGTTGTAGCCTGGTATTGCAGGGGTGCTCCCTGGAGCCTTGAACCAGGTCTCAGTTACTGCACAAATATCGATGTTCTCCATTTTTAGGAGTGACTCGAGAGAGTGCATTTTGAGGTTTAGACTTCTGGCATTGAGTAGCATTACCTTCAGATTTTGCATGCTTGTACCTGTTACGGTGGTGGTTTTGTCCTTTGAACTTTGCCTAAAAAAGGCACTATAGGGGTGGCAAGAGTCTTAGCCAGTAACCTGAATCCCAGGGGCGACAGGTGCAGACCATCTCTGGCAAAGCATCGTGGTCTGTCGATCATGTTGTCCCCGGCAGACAGATACTGGATCCCCTTTGAATGACATCAGAAGCTTAGCCAATTGTTGAAGCCAATCATTTTGCCCTTATATTGTGGTATCATTCTGGGCAAAGGGCTAGGGTCATACCTGCCTGGGCCACATGATCCGAGAGCTCTTCCATGTCTCTTTTCATGTAGTCCAGGGAGGTACGTCTCAAGTCATTCACTCCAACATGGACAATAACAGAGTCATATTTGTACTTGCTGTGGAGTGACTTGAGTGCATGAGTTATGTGATGGATCCTGGCACCCGACAGGCAGCTGACTGTAATTTTCTCCTTGTTCAGCCTGGTGAGTGGGACATCAGTGTGCTGGCTATAGAGTCACCTATGACTAAAGTGTTGGGTATGTTGTCTTGCCTTAGGGGCTGTTGCTGGGTGGCATGCTATATTAACTGTAATCTACGGGTGTGAAAAATCAATGACCCATCCTGCACTTGCATTTTGCCTGCTGCAAGCCTTGATATACCCCAACTAACCCTGAATAGGACAAAGTGAGTTTTGGACAACAAATGAACAAATGCAATGTAAGGGAATATATTATTTTTTCCATATCAGCAAGCAAAAACTGAAGTAAAGCAATGAAATGGCAATGTATTTTATCTGAGAGATTAGTAACTTAACATTGATTCCAATACACACACCGCTACGTCATACATCGTTACATTAAATATTTCAGTCCAAACAGTTACATTCAGCCACAAAACCTGAAAAAATTCAAGCCCTGGTTGTGCGGGAGAAACACAGCTTTGCTGAATGCATTCAAATGGGAGTCGCTTCTATCCCCACGTAAATAGAGGTCTAGAAACAACTGAACCACTAACTTATTTTCATTAAATAGTCTGGCTTAATTTTCTCCTACTCTGACTTCTGCATATTTTCTTCATATTCAATATGCAGCATAATACTTCTTTATTTAACCTGCTACCGAGTTTATATAAATAATATCAAATAAACAACATGAATAGCTCAAGACCATTTATTATGATCTATCCATCTTTCTGACATAAACAGGGTATTGCTCACAGAATACACACACAAAAATGGATGACTGAGTTGAGCATGTCTTATACATATAAACACTGAAAGAAAAGCAAAGACATCTAATTATTTGCTCTAAGAAATACTGTCAGAAATGCAATGAAAATGAAAGGCAGATACAGATGAACTTTCCAGATAAAATGTTCTGCTTTACATTTATTTATTTTCTAATCTTGTTTTGTTGAAAACATAAAACTAAAGAAAATAGAATTTCACCTCCCCAAGATCAAATGGTAGCTGAAGCATGAGCCATACAAAATGGTCACTGTCATGTTTCATGCACTCAACTTTATTATGTAGAATTGCAAGTCCTTTTTTTTTTGTTCGTTTATACTGCCCAGCTTGTCTACCTTCCAGTTTTGATAAGTAATGCAAAGAAAGATTTAAGACAGATTTTAAATTGGTTTACTGGTCATTTTTTTTAATTCTGACTGAAAATCTCAAATTTCTGGTTGTACTGACTGAAAAGTTGTTCCTGTCAGCACATATACTCAAGTCCTCTTAACTCTGCACTAAATTCAGTTTCCTTACAGCTTCAGTTTTAATTTATTCTTGGTGGAAAAATTTGTCCTACTCTGATTTTTATCTTGTGTAACTGTTCTGGAGGGAAGCTGAAATCCATGGATCATATATTACACATCAAAATCACCAACCAGAAATAACAAAGAATAAGGAACACTCTGATGAGTTCAAAACTTGCTTACATGCACATATACTCATGGCAAGTGTTTTAACCACAACACTAGTTCTTACACCTCTTATCGTATACATTCACCTAAATAAATACTAACTCAATCTATTAAATTAGTCTTAACTGATTACTAACAAAAACTGCTAACTCAATAACTAAAACCTCTTAAAAATCATGTCTCTATGATTCCCTTCTCATCACCCCATACAACCATGTAAAAACAAATCGTTATTTTAAATGGTGTGATAACCGCTTATTTTCAAATTCGTTATTCTTTGAGCATGTGTGATATCTTACATACTCTTGAGCTACATGAGTTTTTGAAACACCTATTCTTCTTTACTATGAAGCTGTAATGTAAATGTGCTGTTTCTATCCATATATATGACTGTATCTGGAGCTTTTCTCCCTGGGCGTTTGCTGAAAACAGGTTCTTTTGACCCGTTGGACTATCCTGGTAAACAAATGTCAAATAAAAATAAATACTCCCAAGGTTTGCCATCTGGTTTTATATAATAAAGTGGGGGAGAAAATAACTTTATTTCTTACTTTTGCTCATATTTTCTCTTTTTTTCATAGCCTTGAAATTTATTACTCAAATTTTTATTGTGCATTGACACTCATGATGTAAACACATTAGTTCTTCATGATATATCTGTAGGCCATTGGTAGTGGTCTAAAAATGCTTCACCAAGTGCTCTTCCATGGTTAACAAATTAAACACATTAATCTGTCTCGACCCGATGCCAGGAGTCATAAATAAACAAATGCCCAGACGTGAGGTTTGCTTGCAACTTAAACACATTCTTGTATGTATAGTTACAGAAACATGGTTTCAGAACAATGAAAGTACCCCTTCCACTCATGGGTATAATTGCCTATCATTTCTTCAAACCTACTGCCCATTGTGGGGGAGTATCTGTATTTGTCAATATCATCACTGCATGTGACACCACATGTGACATCCTAGAAGTCCAAATCACCCTAAAACACTTCACAGCTAGCTAAAGAACACCCTCTTTGTCCCCTTCTGAGAGCGATGGCCGTCTTAATTCATTAGCTGAAATTGCCATTAAATTCAAGACCTTTCTGCAAGTCATCAAAAACTGGCTGACTTACACTGCCAATGGTCAGCATGTCCAGTGCTTCCTTGACATTATAAATGCTAACTCTCTTTCACAAGTAGTTAACCATCCTGTCGGGGACCCTAATATCCAGGATCTAGTCCTCACAGATATGGCCACATCTTGCAAAGCTCCATATGTATCATCATGTCCTGTTAAATCAGACTAAAATTTAGTGACATTTTCCTTTAAAACTGGTGGTATTTACTCAGCAAATAGCTCTGTCTTTAGGGACTTCTCAAAATCAAACCTTCTTCAATTACCTGACAACATAAATAAATTCTGCTGAAGTCCTCCTGTGAAGGATCCTATTGCTAAAGCTGCTACCCATGCTTCTGACTTCTACTCCCGCTTAAACATTTCCATTTGGCATATATTTCTCAGACCTTCAGGCCAACGCTTCTGGCCTATGGTTAACTAAGCTTGCAGATTTCTGTAAATTAAGTGTTGTTTTTCAATCTTCAAATGACTCAGTCCCTAGCCACAACAAATACAATGAGAAGCTTAAATACAGACCCCAGTGCTAGAATACTCGTATATAAAAATGATAAAATAAGACAAAGAAATTGATTAATGCTTCTAAGAGGTCTCATTCTACCTACTTTACGAGCACACTTAAGCAAACTAATGAAGAGCTTAAGGGAACCATAAGGAAGCTCAAAGCTGAATATGAACTTAAAATATCTACTGAAAGCAAAAATAACTGCAAATCTTTCTTTGACTAAGTCAGGAATTTAACATCGAACACCCAACAGTCTTCAGAGCTAGTCCACAACAATACTGCACTCTCTGATGCAAAGGAAATAGCTAATATCCCAGCTTAACCTGTTTAGTGAAAATTTTAATCCACCCACAGTTATAGCACTGCCACAGGTTCCACAATTCCGGCTAACCCCTTTAATTACTAAGGAACAAGTTCCATCAGCCCTTTCAAAGAATAAGACTACTTCATCCATGAGCATTGACAACATACCACATTGTCTGATTATCAGTTCCAAATATGGCCTTTCTGAACCCCTGCTTAACCTTTTTAATGTTCGCCTCTCCACTGGTTACATTCCTGAAGCCTGGAAAACAGCTAAAGTAATGCCATTACACAAGGGTGGCCCAACCAAAGACCCTGCTAACTGTAGACCCATCAATATCACTAGTCTCTTACGTAAAGCTATTGAGTACATTATCTCAGACTTCATTAATCTGGACATTGAAAATTTCTCACCCTGGAACCTCTCATCAATATGGCTTTATCAAAGGAAGGTCCTGCCTTTTAAACTTGCTTAATTACTTTCAAAAAGTAAATGAAACAGTGGATAGTGGTTATGCAGTGCATACAACAAATCTAGACCTGGCCAAGATCTTTGACCTGTAAATCTGAATATAAATCCTTTTATTGTGGGATGGATTGCTAACTGGTTGTCTGACAGAACCCATGTGGCTAGAGTAGCAGGTGCCATTTCTGGAAGCAAAACAGTTACCACTGATACACTGTAGGGCACAGTTTTGGACTCTCCCGTTTGGCATATATTTCTCAGCCCTTCAGGCCAACGCTTCTGGCCTATGGTTAACTAAGCTTGCAGATTTCTGTAAATTAAGTGTTGTTTTTCAATCTTCAAATGACTCGCAATTGCTCTCACACACCTTAGACCATGTTAACAATCGGTGCAAATACAATGGTCTCAAATTAAATGTACAAATTTTGGTAAACAAAACAGTTTGACTTACCGTGTAGGAGCTTCACCCCTCCAATCAATATTTTAAGGAATCTGGGTACACTCTTCTCATTAATTCCTTATCATTCGACCATCGTGTCTCTGCAGTGGTTCAAAAATCCTTTTATTTGGCCCATCTAATTTCCAAAGGCATCTCCACCAGATCTGAAGTCGTCTTAATTCCCCTTTATTCATATTTAATTAGCCCCATTATTGAATATAACACACTTTTTGGCATGTATTTATTTTAATGTCTCACACAACTTGAGAAACCTCAGAGATTCATAACTAGAGAGATTAGTGGCCTCAAAAATCTTAGTTATCAAGAGAGACTGGCAGCCCTTTGTACACAGTCTCTTACAGACACTTCTTTGGAGATTTATGTCAAGCCATTTGTGCTATGAATGATCCAACCCTATTTGACCTCCTATACCATCACAGAAAGTACAGTTCGTACCACAACAGTAGATATCCTTCTCTTCACTGTTACAGTATTCTTTACAATAGGAAGCCCCTGTGGCAGCCTGATGTCTGGCCAGTATACCAGAGCCTTTAGGTTGTAATGCGTACACCATACATCACATGTATGCTCCCTGATCATAGTGTAGGACATAAAGGTGACATCTGGATGTACAATCCTCAAAACTGAAAAGCCCCAATAGGAACAAAAGTCAAAGGAAAAATGACCAGGGGAGGAGGGAGGGTGTGAATAGTGCAACAGTGAAGAGAAGGACATGTACTGTTATGATAAGATTTTACACAACTGTACTATGTCCTTCCATAGCACATTTGCAGTGTTCTTCACGACAGGGAGAGTGCAAAAGCTCAGGAAGAAGACTGGGAGGAGGAAGGGCCAGCAGAGCCCTCTGGGAAACCATGGAGAATGGTCCTGGTAAAAACCAGCTCTGCCCTAGAAATCACATCTAACTTACAGTGTTTGGCAAAAGTATGCAATGAAGTCCGGGTAGCTGCCTCAATAATAGTATTAGTACCTAAACCCTTGAAAAAAGCACCAGAAGAACCACAGCCCTAGAAGAATGACCCTTAACAGAAAAATGAATGCTCTTATCCAGGAAAAAATGGTTTGCTTGGAAACAGGCAAACCTAAAGACCTGGGATGAAAAGAAACAAAAAGCTGTTCAGATTTACAATAAGTTTTAGTCTTATCCAAATAATATCTGAGTTGTCTATGAAAATCCAAGGTGTGCAAAACCTTCTCACTAACAGACTGCAGAGAATTGAAAAAAAGTGGGCAAATTAATAGACTGAATAAGAAACAACATATTAACTCCCTTGGGTATAAAGGAAGGATTAGTACAAAGAGACACACCCTGTCCTTACATGGAAAACTAAAAAATGAGGAACAGCCATAAGGGCTTACAGCTCAGACACCCATCTGGCAGAAGTAAGGGCCAAAAGAAGAACAGTCTTCCAAGAACAATGCTGTAAGGAAGTCGAAGCAGCAGGTTCAAAATAAACCAGACTCAGCTTTTTTAAAACAGAATTAAGGTCCCAAGAAGTAGAGGAACAGGTTTCCTGGGAGGTCTAATGTAAAGGATGCCTTTAAGAAACTGTCTGGGCTCACATCTAGCAGAGACAGCTGACAGGTGAGCCTTAACAGAAGAATATGCCAACCTAGCATTGAGCAATTCACACAAGTAAGAGAGAACCAAAGGAATATCCACAGTAAGTGGATCCAGGTTACAAGAAAGACATCAAACAGAAAACCTCTTCCATTTGGATTAGTAAGATTTCCTAGTAGAGGGTTTCCTAGCCTCCTGCAGGACCCAAAGCATGTCCTCGGAAAAAAAGTGTCTTTAAGGGATCAAAACCCTATCAGCCAAAATGTCAGCTTAAGAGTAGACAGGTGTGGGCCAAAAGGAAGTCACTAACATCCTATTTTATCTTGAATAAGACTTTTGGAATGAGAGGAAGGGGAGGGAAGGCATAAAGAAACATCACTTTCCAAGAAAAAGAGAGGGTTCCCACATTCCAGGCCAGAGGGCATGGGACTCTGGCAAAAAATAGAGCAGGTTGTCTGTTCAGATGTGAGGCAAAGAGATCTACTTAAGAAGTACCCACTGGTGGACAATGTCCAGAAACACATCCCTGTGAAACATCCACTCATGGGATTGTGTTATGGACCTGCTCAAAGAATCTGCCACTATGTTCTGATCTGAGAGAATGTAAACTGCCTGAAGGGCCACCTGATACTGGATAGCCGGATCCTAAATCTGAAGGGCTAACCTAGATAGAAGAGAAGACCCTGTCTGCCCTTGCTTGTTGATAAACACATCAGTGTGGTATTGTCTGTGAGAATCCTGAGGGTCCCTGGAAGGGAGAGAGAATGAAAAAGCCTAAAGAACCAGAAAAAGTGCTCTCATCTCTTTGCCATTTATGTGTTTTTTCTTTTGTTGTGGAAACCAAAGGCTCTGTACTTTCAGAGAACCAAAGGAGGCCCTTCCCCTGCTCTACATCCAAGGCATCTGTGAAGAGTTCCTGAGAGGGGACTGGAGGTTGAAAAGGAAGGCTTGGGCTGAGGGACAATTGACAAATTCACCACTAAAGTTCCAAACTGAGTCAAGGAAGTAGAAGAACCAAAAAAAATCTAAAGGATGGGACTGTTGAAGCCAAACTGACTTTAGAAATCACTGAAGCTTTCGTATGAGATGTTTGGCTAGAGGGAGCATTGGAATGGTGGATGCCATGAAACCATGAGCCTTGAGAAATTCCCTGGCTATAATTTAAGTCAGAGGTAGAAGGGACTGAAAGAAAGCAATCAGTGTTTAATCCCTGTGAGGAGGCAGGGATGCCAGCATTGGAACAGTCTGGAGCCTACATCCCAGAAAAACATGGTCTTGAGAAGGAGTCAGGAATGTTTTTTGGAAATTTACCATGAACATCGGCTTTGCAGGACAAAAATAGCAAAGTGGAGATGCTGAAGTAATATCTGCAGAGAGGAGGCCTGAATCAGCAGGTCATCCACATAAGGAAAGACCTGTATCCCCTTTAACCTGCAGAAAGAAATCACAGGAGTGAGGCATTTGGTGAAGACCCTTGGGGCAGTAGAGAGGCCACAGGGCAAAGCAGAGAAATGAAAATGCCAGTAAGCAACACAGAAATGTAAGCACTTCCTGAAAGGGGCATGAATAAGGATATGAAGACAAGCATCCTTGAGATCCATAGAAACAATAAACGCCTGAGGAAGTAGCAGAGTAAAAGAGGAAACAAGGTCTGAAGGGACAGCATCCAAAAGGAAGGGGACCTTCAAAAGGGTATTTAGTTGAGAAAGGTCCAGAAAGGGTCTCCATATGCCTTCTTTCCTGGGGACCAAGAACATTCTGGAATAAAACTCCTTTCTACTCTGAAGAGTTGGAACTTCTTGAATTGTTTCTTGAGCCAACAGGCCCTGAAGCACTTCTGTAAAAAAGGGGAGATTTTCCTGAGGAGGCTGAGGAATGCCCAAAATGGGAAGAAGAGATTTCCAAACCATGTGACAGACTGCTAGTGTCCACTGGAGTACTCGCATGCAATACCTCACCAGTGATAGAATAGCCACTGACATGGACCCCGGAGCCTTGAGAATAAGATGATCCTGCAGTGACGGGTCATCTAGAATCAACTTGACCTGCTGCCTAAGCAAAAACAGTCTCTGAGGGGGCAAAGCTGCAACTTCTGTCACTGTGTTGAGCTGGGTCCCTATGAATTCCATACTTTGCATAAGAGTCACTTTTGACTTGGCTACATTGACCATAATGCCTAAGTTGTTGAAGGTCTCCATAAGGTACTGCATCTCTAATGTCAATCGATGCCTTTTTGGAGCCATATGGAGCCAATCGCCCAGGTATGGAAAGACCTGGAATCCTTGAAGTCTCAAGTGAGCTGTGACTAGGCACAGCTCTGAATTGAAAATGACTGGACCCCAACCGGAAGCTCAGATGTCTCCTAGAGTAACTGTCTATTCTAATGGGAATGTAGGCACACTGGAGGCCTATGAAGCACATCCATTTGTCACAAGCGACAGAATGGACTGAACAGTGGCCATCCAGAACTTGAACTTCTTGACAAACAGTTTCAAATGGCTGAGGTTCAAAATTGGACACAGGTCCCCAGTCTTTTTTGACACCAAAAATAAGCAAGAATATGTTTCAAACCCTCTTTTCCCTGTTGGGATCCCTGGATGACTCTTTCTTCTAGAAGTTTTAGAACTTCTCTGCTGGATGGCGCAGTGGGGAGAACTCTCTTGTGACTTGGAGGTGGTTGGGAAAAGGGAATGTAATAACCCCTAGATATGATATTGAGCACCCACTGATTGTTCATAATGACTGTCCAGGCATTTGGCTGCAACAAGAACTAACCCCCAACTGCCTCCAAGGCAGGACAGTGGGGCAATGCCTCAGGGGTGCAGAAAGGGCTTTTTGGAGAAAGGTTCTCTGAAGCCCTGGTTCTGCAGGCTCCCTCTGCTTCTAGGGTGAAGTCTACCATTGAACCCTCTTCCCCTGCCTGTAGAAGAGGAATCCTCAGGAGCATCCTGGAAGGAATGCTGCAACTTTTGGAACCAAAGTTTCTTACCTCCCCGTTGGTTCTGGGAAAAAGACCTCTGGGAGGTAGAGAATTTGATCCCTACCACCAACAGCATCTTCCCTTCCTGTTCATTGTGAGTCAAAGTCTCCTTGACTGATGGCCCAAAAAGCAAGGAGCTATCAAAGAGGGCATTCATGAAAGATGCCTTGAAGGGTTCTGCAACAACAGCTTCCACGCATGATGCCTCAAGGCAATGCCTGCACCGGCTGCTCGAGAAGTACTCTCAGCAGCATTAGAGATTAACATCATTGGCAAGAGAAGATAGAATGGTGAGCTCGGGAGAGACCTTTTTGAGGTCCACCGCAGACATCAACTTTGAAAGACATTTGGTTAGTTCAGCAACCAGGTCTCTTTGGAGGAAGGAGAAGTGCACCAAAAAGTTTAGAGCTCTCAAGCCAAACGTGGCTGAGGTGCAGATATGCTTCCCAAGTCCATCACCTGAGACTCCCTGTTTGGGGGATGGATAGTGAAGCTCTGTACAACCAGCTCATTTTTGGCGGCCGCAGAAACCACAATGGCATCAGCTGGAACACCTTTGCTCCAATTCATCCTATCAGAAGGGGGACTCAAGAAATTGTCAGCCATCCCAGGTATTGGTTCCAGGGTGTCAGGTTCCTTCCATGCTCTGCATGAAATAAGGTCGATGATTTCATCTGCAGAGGGGGAGGGGACACCCTGGAAGTAGATGGGCCCATCCTAAAAGCCTTCAGTAACACATATTCCTCTGAAGACAGAGGCTGGTAAGAACATCTGCCTTTGTGTTTCAACAGCTCCAGAATGTCTCCAAAGGAGACGTCATCAGTCAGAGACCTGGGGGACCCATCCCCCTCATCGATATCTCTGTCCTCCATGAGAGACTCCAACGGTGAGTCCAAGTGTCTCCTCTTGTACTTTCTCTTCTGTGGCACCTCCTCTGTGTGGGCTCAGGAGAGGACTCAGAAGAGAGGAGGGAACCCCTGGGGGTTAGATGCCATCTGAAGGCTACCTCAGTAGGACTAATCCTGGACAGGATGAATGGGTTTAGGGCTCAGAATCATGACGGGCTGGGATGTAACCGGTAGAGGGGAAAACTCTGCTCCAGACCTGGAGAAAGTCTGCTCTACTACCCGAAAGGCCGACAGACTCTAAAAGTCCCTTCCTGTACCCAGGAGCTGAAATCACCTGGGGCAAAGGAGCGGAGCTAACCACAGGTCCCAATCCTCCGGACAGTACCAGGCCCGAGCTGTTGAGGACTGAGGCCCCAAAGGGAAGGGACCAATCCAAAAATCCTGGATATGATTCCTTCCCCAGAGACACAGCACTGACCTCTCTGAGCAGAGATCCACTCTAATCCAGTGACAATGGAATGGAGCCAGTCAGTGACCCTGATGTAGTTGGAATAACATGAATTCCTGGAACCACTGATGCCTCCTCTTGGGTGAACCGGGTCCTGGAATTCAGAAACAGGGTGAGTCAGGAGAGGGCAACCCTGGAGCCGGGGATCTCACCGAGCCCAAGCGGGCTGAAAATACCAAGAGATCCATCTGTATCTGGGCACTGAAGAAGCTCCTCATCATCCTGTCTACATCGGTGAGCAAAAGGCTCCTGGAGGATCTGGAGGAAGCCGAAGAATGGGTGCATTCAGCTGGCTATGCAAGCCTGGACCCTGAAGCAGAACTATGATGTCCCCGAACTGAAGATTAGCTCAGATGCCTAGGAACTGAGTCCTTCAGATCACTAATTGATCCAGAATGAGAGCCCTCAAAGAGCAATATCAGATCTGACAAACCTGTTGGATGTGACCCCTACTGTACAGCCTTCCTCAGATCAAAGGGGCAGAAGGCTCTGAGGGCTCCAGTCAGATCCAAAGGCCTCCACTCTGAAGACACCTCAGATCCTATAGATGGATCCGAAGATACCAAATTTGAGACAGACAAAGCCAGTTTTGGATCCAGAGATCTCTGATCTGAAAGCATAGGCCATTTCTGAGACAAAGAAGGAGAAGCACCCATGGAAACAGATGGGGCTTTCCTTTTGGAATCCTTAAGGCCTGAAGAAGTAGAACAGGAACTTGAGACAAAAGGACTCCCTTGAGCCATGCCCTTCAACACCAACATATTTCGGCAGTCCACCAGCGCCCGAGGGTTGAATGCTGTACAGACAGAGCAATCAGCCTTGAGGTGGTTGGCACCCAAGCAACAGACACACTTCTGGTGGGGGTCAGAATTTGGCATCTTACTCCCACAAGAAGAGCACCTTTTAAGTCCAGTAGGTTTGTCTTTCTCAGACATACCTAACAGTCAGACACACACACACACACACACACACACACACACACAAAAAGCACAGAAAACAGGACCAAAAAACGCCTGCCAAGTACTCGCTGACTATCAAGTAAAAAAGAATTTACAAATTCACTAAGAAGCAAGACTAACCCTGTCAGTTATAGAAACCAAAAAAGGCACCAAACGCCAATTAAGGAAAAGTGGGGGATTACAACAAAGCCCTAAAGCCAGCAACCAGCCAGAAAAAGGAGGGGAGAATAATGGAAGAGAACTATTTAAAACTAACAAATAAAGAAATCACTTATCTAAGAAAAACTTGTAAAAACAAGAAAAGCAGCTCTGAGCCAGGAATCACATTCATGCGTAAACACGGCAAACAAGATCTGAGGGTTAGAGTGCAGAAGGGGATTATGGAAGAGGGAGGAGCTCGAGCCTTGAATCTATGTTTTGTGTAGTGCCAAACTGGATCAGACATCAAGACCCAGCTGTGAGGAATAACGAAATGGATAATATCAGATCAGAAAGTCAAGGAGGCAAACGGGGATCTAGATGGGAACTAGTGCCTGGAAAAGGCAAGGGCATAAAGAAGGCAACAAGGCACTTAATACACTCCAAGTCCTCTTATTCAGTGTCTCCCCTCTACATTATTTTGTCTTAAATATTTTTCAAAACGCTATTCCTGCTACCCTTTCCTTACATTACTTATATTCCCCTTCCTTACATTACTTATATTCCCCTTCCTCTTCCTTACATTACTTATATTCCCCTTCCTTACATTACTTATATTCCCCTTCCTTACATTACTTATATTCCCCTTCCTCTTCCTTACATTACTTATATTCCCCATCCTCTTCCTTACATTACTTATATTCCCCTTCCTCTTCCTTACATTACTTATATTCCCCTTCCTCTTCCTTACATTACTTATATTCCCTTTCCTCTTCCTTACATTACTTATATTCCCCATCCACTTCCTTACATTACTTATATTCCCCTTCCTCTTCCTTACATTACTTATATTCCCCTTCCTTACATTACTTATATTCCCCTTCCTCTTCCTTACATTACTTATATTCCCTTTCCTCTTCCTTACATTACTTATATTCCCTTTCCTCTTCCTTACATTACTTATATTCCCCATCCTCTTCCTTACATTACTTATATTCCCCATCCTCTTCCTTACATTACTTATATTCCCCTTCCTCTTCCTTACATTACTTATATTCCCCATCCTCTTCCTTACATTACTTATATTCCCCTTCCTCTTCCTTACATTACTTATATTCCCCTTCCTCTTCCTTACATTACTTATATTCCCCTTCCTTACATTACTTATATTCCCCATCCTCTTCCTTACATTACTTATATTCCCCTTCCTCTTCCTTACATTACTTATATTCCCCTTCCTTACATTACTTATATTCCCCTTCCTCTTCCTTACATTACTTATATTCCCCTTCCTCTTCCTTACATTACTCATATTTCCTTTCCTCTTTTTTACATTACTTATATTCCCTTTCCTCTTCTTACATTACTTATTTCCCCTTCCTCTTCCTTACATTACTTATTTCCCCTTCCTCTTCCTTACCCCCAGCCTTTGAATATGTAGCACAATTTTCTTCTATCTTCTCCCCTGTTTTCTTCTATGCCATTTAACTATTCTTCATATTCCTTAGTTCAGCTTTCTTTATTTTTATTTTTTATATGGCTTATGTTTTCCTAAATGTCATACTACAATTTACTTTAAATGTATTTTTTTTTAATCTGGGTAAATAAACTAACTTTCAACATACCTCTCAACTTCTTACCAAACATGGGGTGGACAGACAAAGACCAAAATACTGGGGACATATTTTAAACATCGCAGTTATAAACTTAAAACTGCTAAAATAACAGGTTATGCATTAGCATCCATTTCAGACTAAGTCCAAAACCCAAATGTTTGTCATTATTTAGTGATTTCAGCCCTAGATGACTTGCCAGAAAAACACAAATTTTAAAGGAAAAGATCGAAAATATGAGTCAAAAACCTGGACATTCTGCAAAAATCTGTACATTTAAGAAGTACTTCATGGACCCTTTTCAGTCACAACCCATCCCACTAGTTCAAGGGTATTAAAGTACATACATGGGCACTATAAAACAAGCCTAAAGAAATGGTATAAATCACCACCCTATAAACCACAAACCAAAACATAGCACAGTTTGTTCGACAGATTGGAAGGTTCTCCAAAGAAGTACTCGGTGTACCAGAAAGTTAAAGGTACATTTATTCAAAAAATAAAATAATAAAATCACAATGGTCAAGCAATTTCATCTCACAAAGTTACTAAAGAGATTTTCAGTAGCAAATGTCATCCGCAAGCCCTACTATATTTATAAGGAATGATTGCCTTCCAAATGTACTAGGTTTTGGCATTATAAAATAAGCAGTGACATGACATATTTTTGGAAGGTGGAAAGAAACTGGAGTACCCAAAGAAAGCCCATATAGAAATGTAAAAGTACATGCAAACTCTACATAGAAAGTGACCAGAGAGCAGGACTGAAATCTAAGCCATACGATTGTGATGCAAAGAATTTAACCACTGAGTCACCACAATGCCCCTTAATTCCCTCCCCTCTGTCTGTCTGTTTGGATTTTTTGTATATAGTGTGCCTGTTTTTGTCTAATACACTACTAGCAGACAAGAAATATACAGTGTTTGCCTTGAATATAGTTACCAAAATGTTTTTATTAGGGGCATTGTTTTCCATTTTACTCTGTATGGCTAAAGTATGCACTAAAATATGTTACTACTATTTGTTATCTCCTTTGGCCATTTAAATACTTGTTATTTCTTATATGATAATTGTGCATTCCTGCAACTTACTTTGTAAATAAAATTGCCAAAGATTCCAAAGACAACCACAAGGCATTCTATAGTTATGTCTAGAATCTAAATGGCAATGCTCAGATCTGCTCTGAGCTACAACAGAATGGCATTAAATATACTGATCCCAAGGATATTGCCAATATCCTGGCAGATCAATTCAATGCCAACTTCACCCCCCTCTCACCCCCTAAACAGCCCATCTCAATACCGGAAGATTGCCATCCTCCAGTAATAACGGCCACACAGGTAAAAAACACACAATCCAAAGCTAAGAATACAGCATCCATGAGACCAGATGACATCCCGGGATGTATACTACATGAACTACAAAGTGAACTGGCACCTCACCTAAGTGTCATGTTTAATCAGAGCCTCACCTCAGGCTTCATGCCCACTGAGTGGCGCACAGCTACAGTTATCCCACTCCACAATGGGGGATCCACCTTGGATCCCGGGAACTACCGCCCATCAATCTGATGAGCCTGATCTGCAAGGCCATGGAACGTATTATCATGGAACTTATAAATAATGACATTGGCAACCTTCAAACACTGAACCCCACCCAGTTTGGGTTAGTGAAGGGCCGATGTTGTCTACTGAACCTGATTGACTTCTTGAATCAGTCTCCAGAGCCGTGGATGAGGGTAAGCCTATCTGGACCTCGCCAAGGCCTTTGACACCATCCCCCACTTTGGAATCATAGATAGACTTACTAAGCTGGACATTAATCCCTACATCACTCAATGGGTTGCCAACTGGCTTACTGACAGAACCCACAATTTAAAAGTAGCTGACTCCAAATCCAGCTCTAGACAAGTGGAGTACCTCAGGGTTCAGTCCTGGAACCGCTCTTGTTTGGCATCTACTTCTCAGAAGTACAGGCCAGCACTAAGGGACTATGGCTAACAAAGTTTGCAGATGATTGCAAACTGGGAGTCATTAATGAATCCCCAAATTATGTGGATACTCTACAAAAGGGCCTTACAGAAACAGATGCTTTGTGCCAGAGCCATGGGCTCAAGCTCAATGCCAAGAAATGTATAGTTATCTCCTTTGGAAAAAAAAACATGTACCCATGAATTACCTCATAGGTGGCAGTACACTAAACACTGAAAGTGTGATAAGAGACTTAGGGACACAGGTGAACAGTGGTCTCACCTTTGATAACCGCATCGCCACAACAGTCAGGAAATCCTTCTATGTGGCACACCTCATCACTAAGGGCTTTTCATCCAGAAAAAAGGAAGTCATTCTCTGACTGTACTCATCCCTCATTAGACCCATTATAGAATACAATGCCCCATTTGGTATGTAACCTCTCAAGATATCTGCAACAACTGGAAAGACTGCAGAAATACCTCACTAAAAGAATCACAGGCCTAAAGCAGATGCCCTAAGCTGACCGCCTTAAAAAACTACAGCTATACTCTGTTGCATATAGTCTACTCAGAGGCAATCTCTGCTTAACATACGAGGCCATGTCAAACCCAGAGCTGTTGGACATGATACACTTAAAGAAATTCCAATCCCTCAGAGCCACAAACTCCAGGGATCTAAACCTTGTCATCACAATAAACAAAACATGCTGGAGGGATAGGTTCCTGACCCAAAGACTCCCCCAGACTCTGGATTAGACTGCCCATACATGTCAAGCAGAGTGCCTCCTTGGCCCTCTTCAAAAGGAACCTTGACGATTGGATGGGAGAAAGGAAATTCACCCCAGGGATCACGTCAGTCATCCTGCTTGACAGGGGTCCAGGGAAGTAAATAGTGTGGGAAGAAATAGCCAGGGAATTGTTATGACTAGGCTTGTACAGGCCCCTAGGGCCGATAGCCTAGTAAAAACCTATGAACCTATAAACTTTTTTCTCCTAAACTTCATGGAAAATGGGCATTATCCAGTTGGACAAACTTAGTTAACAAAACATATGAAGAACTTATGCTTGCAAGCACTAAATGATCTACAAATTACTGCAGCACTCAACTTTCCTCACTTGTAAAAGGAAAAACAGTTTTCAGTATTTAAATTAATAAGCACCTATCCAGACATGTCTAAAGGTCAGCTCCAGGTGTTTTTCCCCTGTCCACCTGATGAATATGGGCATCTCGGGGCAATATGGCAATTGTCTTACCCTCTCCTCCTACCACCCAACACTACAACCTGTGAGAGATGCACTTACATAGCCAAAATGGAAGCCAAGCTCTCTCCAGCCAAGGCTGGACTAGACAGTCAAGAGGAAAAGGTAAACACCTGCACCACACCACACTCAGCACATAGTCCATCAAAATCTACACCACCTAAACCCACACATAGTAACACAAAACACACAACTACATTCACGGAGACCTCCAAAGCTGAAATGCAAGCAACCACCCCCACAACACTACCCAAATGAGACACAATCCACAAAATCAATGTGCCACTCAACCTCAGCCCATAAGGCAAAACAACATACCCAAAACACTAGTCAGAGGCGACTCTATAGTCAGGCACACTGATGTCCCACTCACCAGGCTAAACAAGGAGAAAGTTACTGCCAGCTGCCTGTCGGGTGCCAGGATCCGCCACATAATGCACACACTCAGGTCATTCCACAACAAGTACAAATATGACTCTGTCACTATCCATGTTGGTGTGAATGACCTAAGACGTACCTCCCTGGACTACATGAAGAGAGACATGGAGGAGCTCTCGGATCATGTAGCCGAAGCAGGTATGACCCTAGCCCTGAGTAGCATCCTGCCATCACCCAGAATGATACCACAGTACAAGGACAAAATGATTGACTTAAACAATTGGCTAAGCTTCTGGTGTCATTCTAAGGGGATCCAGTATCTGTTTGCCTGGGATGACATGATCTACAGACCACGATGCTTTGCCAGAGATGGCCTACACCTGTCGCCTCTGGGATTCCAGATACTTGCTAAGGCTCTTGCCACCCCTATAGTTCCTTTTTTAGGCAAGGTTCAAATGACAAACTCACCACTGTAGCAGGTACAAGCAAGCAAAATTTGAGGGTAATGCTACTCAATGTTAGAAGTCTAAACCTCAAAATGCACTCACTTGAGGCACTCCTTAAAATGGAGAACACTGACATCTGTGCAGTGACACTGACCTAGTTCAAGGCTCCAGAGAGTGCCCCTGCATTACCAGGCTATAATTCATACCAAACCTTTCGGCCACCTAACCTGGACCGAAACACTAAAGCAGGAGGCATGTCCATATTCATTAAGGATAAACACACCTCCAGGCTAGTTGCTCAACATAATGCATCCAAAATTTTCCAAGTGCAACTAACACTGGGCAAGACTGCAATCCAGGTTGTAGCTCGTTACAGATCCCCAACCATGCCCCAGGATGCTCACTCCACATTTCTTGATATACTGGATAATATTAAGGTACAGCCCAATACCCTAATAATGGGCAATTTCAACTACCCCACCATCAACTGGGAAAATTACTCATGTACTAACTCATTTGCTCAACATTTTCTGGAATTCATAAATTCCAGTGCTCTGGATCAGCTTGCCCATACCCCTACTAGGGGCAGCAATATCCTGGACCTGATCATCACCAATATGGGCAACCGATGTTCAACACCAGAGGTCAACTTCTCGCAGGTCAGATCCAAACACAAGCTAATCAACCTAAACATCCATATCCCGCCCCCACCCCCCATTAAGGAAACCACCATAAAAATCTTCTCCAAAGCCAACTTCATGCTTCTTAAGACAGAAGTGGCAAACTTCATGACACCCATGCAGATGGACAATACAGTTAGAACTGCTGAATCCTACAAAAATGCACTCTCTAAGCACTTGCACGAGTGCATGGATCGTGCTATCCCAAACAGAACCAATCCTCCAAACAAAGGAAGCCAATCTGGTGGTCCCCTGCCATAAATAAACTACAACAGAAGGAAGAAGTTGTTGCAAAAAAAAAAAAAAAAAAAAAAGAGTAAAATACCCTGATTGCAGGAAGTCCCTGGTCAGCCTCAGTAAGAAGCTGAGGTCCCTCATAAAATCCTCCAAAGCTAGTTACAAAAATAATATCCACTGATTCTAAACACAACCACAAAACATTCTACAGCTATGTCAAGAATCTCAATGGCAACACTCAGATCTGCTCTGAGCTACAGCACAATGGCACTTGATATACAGAGCCAACTGATATTGCCAACATCCTGGCAGATAGGTTCAGTGCAAACTTTACCCCCCCCACCCCCAAAGGGCCCATCTCTATACTGGAAGAATGCAAAGCCCCTGTAATCACGGAAGCACAAGTAAAGGCTGCACTCTCCAAAGCCAAGAACACAGTATCCATGCGACCAGAAAGCATCCCAGGCTGCGTTCTGTACGAACTACAGAACAAACTGGCACCCCACCTAAGTACCATGTTCAATCATAGCCTCACTTTGTGCCTACAGAATGGTGCACAGCAACAGTTATCCCACTCCATAAAGGGGGCGTCATCCACTGACCCCGGGAACTACCGCCCCATTAGCCTGACAAGTTTGGTCTGCTAGGCCATGGAATGTATCATCTTGGAGCTTATAAACAAAGACATAGGTAACCTCCAAACTCTGGACCCCACTCAGTTTAGGTTTGTAAAAGGTAGGTAATGTCTCGTAAACCTGACTGACTTCTTTGAATCAGTCACCAGAGCCGTGGACAAGGATAAGGTGGTGTACACAGCCTATCTTGAACTCGCCAAGGCTTACAACACCATCCCCCACTATGGAATTATAGATAAACTCACTAGATTGGGCATAAATCCCTATGTCACAAGATGGGTGGCCAACTGGCTCACTGACAAAACACACAGCGAAAGTAGCCGATTCCAAATCAGACTTCAGAACAGTGACAAGTGGAGTACCACAGGGTTCAGTCCCGGGTCCTCTCCTGTTTGGCATCTACTTTTCAGAAGTCCAGGCTAATACAGCACGTCTTTGGCTAATGAAGTTCACAAACGACTGCAAACTAGGAGCCATAATAGAATTGCCTAATGATGTGGACATTCTACAAAGGGGCCTCACTGAGACTGATGCTTGGTGTCAAAGCCATGGCCCTCAAGCTCAATGCCAAGAAGTGCATTGTCATCCTCTTTAGGAAAAACACTGTACCCATGAACTTCCACATAGGCGGTAGCCTACTAAACACCAAAAATGTGATGAGACCTTGCGACACAGGTGGACAGTAGTATCTCCTTTGTTAATCACATTGCCACAGTAGTCAGGAAGTCCTTCTACATGGCACACCTCATCACAAACAGGTTCTCCTTCAGAAATAAAAAAAGAGATCATTGTTCCTCTCTACTCATCCCTCATCAGACCTATTATAGAGTACAACACCCTGTTTGGCATGTACCTCGCAAGACATCTATAACTAGAAAGGCCAAAGAAATACCTCACTAAGAGGATTACCAGCCTCAAACAGAGGTCATACTCAGACCGTCTCAAAAAAACTCCAGCTCTACTCCGTCGCATATCGCCTTTTCAGAGGCAACCTCTGCCTAATATACAAAGCCATGTCAAACCCAGATCTGTTGGACATGCTACACTTAAAGAAACCCCAATCATTCTGAGCCACACACTCCAGGGACCTAAACCTGTCACCACAATAAAGAAAACATGCTGAAGGGACAGATTCCTGTCCCAGAGGCTTCCCATGCTCTGGAACAGACTACCCATTCATGTCAAACAAAGCTCCTCATTACCCCTCTAAGAAAAGTCTCGACAACTGGATGGGAAATAGGAAATTCACCCCAGGGTTCACTTCTGTGGTTTTGCTTGACAGGAGCACAGGAAAATAATTTTCTTGGGTGGCGAAAGCCAGGGAACTTTTTTGGCTAGGCTTATATAAGCCCGAAGGCCGATAACCTAGTACCTACCTATGAACCTAAATATATGTAGTCAGACACAGAGCTATTAATGGTCATGGTTTTGACAAGATAAAGACAGGCATTGCTGGATACCTAGAAATATTTCAGTAAAATGAAAAAAAACAATGATAATTAACATTATTTTTATTTATTTATTGTCTTTTCAGCTTTTCTGGTTAGGGATCGCCACAGTGGTACTCCGGTCCGCTAATGATTGGCAGTAGATTTTTTTTTTTATGGTGCAGAGTTACCAGACCAATGCCCAACCTTCAACAAAGGCACGGTCATTCACACATGTCTTTTGAATTCAACTCGACCGCGTGGAGGACAAGCAGACTCCACACAGAAGGCACTCCAGCCGAGAATCGAACAGGAGAACCTCTTGCTGTGAGGCAACAACGCTACCGCTGCACCACCATGGGATTATATATAATATAATAAAATTAAATATATAATCTATCTGGCAACAAGCATCTTTTCCTAAAGGTTTTAACATTTCCACAAAAATTTATTTGGTTTGGGATTTTTCTGCAAGAGAAATGGTGCTGCCAAACAGTCTGCTTTAGTCTTCGATTATGCTCCCTACTGCAGTTAGCCAAAAAAAAGGCTGCATCTTAAATTCAGCAAACATGGCATAGAATTTGGCAAGCAGCTCTGCTATTTAAGAGACTGTAAAATCCAAGCCCTCTTAACAGCCTGATCTCCTCCCCTGCAATTGCCTTACAATATTCTTAAAAAGGTACTTTCTCTAAATGTTAATCACCGCTTAAAGGTTAGTTAAGTTAAGGTACTGGAGTGATGTGCCCTTTCTGTCTTGCCAAACAGCAATCTTTCTATCAAACACTTTCTCGGTAAGTCATTCTTAGTTTGTGCATCCCATCTAAAACTGCCCTGAATGAAAAGCAGCACAAAGAAAAGAGTGTTTAGTTAGACAACCTGTGCAAACTGGGTGAAGATGAGAAACTCAGACAACTCTATTGTTAAAATATTTACAACACGGGCTCACATACTGTGAAAATAATCAAAAATGCTGCAAAATCAATGCAAGCAGACAATTCTCTCAAACGTGGGACTGGATTGCTTTAATATGTATAGATTTGGGTACTTCCCACAGAAAGAAGTGATCCTGTTTTTTGTGTGTGTGCGCTGCATATAGCTAGCATTTTATGTTGTTTTTTTCTGCAGAATTTTCTAACACAATTACAGCAAGCAGCATATAAGCAAAGGAAAAAAAAGAGCAAAGTTTCTTCCTCTGGTACCATTTTACAGGAAATGTCATTTTTTGCGGCATTCAGTAAAGGTCATGTTGTCCATTCATGACTTTCGTTTTCATTTGGAGAAAAGATATTGCCACAGAATTAAATTTATACAAAACATTGTAGTCTTATGTCAATAAGACAGTGTGTGTAAAACTCTCAGTCACTTGCTTTAATGATTTCTCTGTCAAAATCTTCTCCATAATTCAATTCATTTTCAAAAACAAAGAGGACATTGGCAGAGTTAATTTAATTTTACTAATGGTGTTTGGAAAGCTGGTATTTTACCTGTCCAACTCCATGAAAATCTTTTTTTTAAGCTGGACTGAGACCTGGTTCAAGGCTCTGGAGTGCACCCCTGCATTACCAGGGTATAACTCATACCACACTTTTCGGCCATCTAACCTGGACTAGAACACCAAAGGTGGAGGTGTGTCCATATTCATTAAGGATATCCACACCTCCAGGCTAGTTGCGCAGCATAATGCATCCGAGGTTATCTAAGTGCAACTAACTGGCCAAAAATGCATTCTAAATTGTAGCTTGCTACAGATCCCACCCCAGGATTCCCACTCCTCTTTTCTTGACATACTGGAAAATATTATGGTTCAACCAAACACGCTAATAATGGGTGGTTTCAACTACCCCACCATTAATTGGGAAAACTACTCATATACCAACTCCTTTGCTCAACGCTTTTTGGAATTCATAAATTCCAATGCCCTGGATCAACTTATCCACACCCCCAGCAGGGGAACAATGTCCTAGACCTAGTCATTGCCAACATGAGTAACCGGTGTTCCACACCTGAAATCAACTCCTTGTTGGTCAGATCCAACCATAAGCTAATCACCCTAGATATCCACATCCCGCCCCCACCCACCATTAAGGAAACCATGGTAAAAAATGTCTACAAAGCCAACTTCATGCTTCTTAAGACAGAAGTGGCAAACTTCATGACACCCATGCAGATGGACAATACAGTTAGAACTGCTGAATCCTACAAAAATGCACTCTATAAGCACTTGCACGAGTGCATGGCTCGTGCTATCCCAAACAGAACTAAGACACTATCCTCCAAAAAAAGTAAGCCAATCTGGTCGTCCCCTGCCATAAACAAACTCTACAACAGAAGGAAGAAACTTTTGCAAAAGAGAGTAAAATCCCATCAGTGGAGGAGCTCCCTGGTCAGCCTCAGTAAGAAGCTGAGATCCCTTATAAGATCCTCCAAAGCTAGCTACAAAAACAAATCGCCACTGATTCTAAGGGCAACCACAAAGCATTCTATAGCTATGTCAAGAATCTTGATGGCAACACCCAGATCTGCTCTGAGTTACAGCACAACGGCACGAAAATTACAGAACCAACTGATACTGCCTGGCAGACAGGTTCAGTGCTAACTTTACTCCCCTCTCACCCCCTAAAGGGCTCATATCTATACAGGAAGAATGCAGAGTCCCTCTAATCACATCTATGCAGGTAAAAGCTGCACTCTCTAAAATCAAATGCACAGCATCCATGGGACTGGACAAAATCCTAGGTTGCATTTTACATGAACTTCAGAATGAACTGGCTCCCCACCTAAGCACCATGTTCAATCATAGTCTCACATCAGGCTTTGTGCCCACTGAATGGCGCACAGCAACAGTTATCCCACTCCACAAAGGGGGAGCCACCAGTGATCCTGGGAACTATCGCCCTATTAGCCTGACAAGTCTGGTCTGCAAGACCATGGAACATATCATCATGGAACTCAAACAAAGACATTGGTAGCCTCCAAAATCTACACCCCACCCAGTTCAGGTTTCTGAAAGGCAGACCATGCCTTCTGAATCTGATTGACTTCTTTGAGGCAGTCACCAAAGCTGCAGACGAGGGTAAGGTGGTTCACACAGCCTATCTTGACCTCGCCAAGGCTTTTGACACCATCCCCCATTCTGGAATTATAGCTAAACTCACTAAACTAGTTATAAATCCCTACTTCACAAGATGGGTTGCCAACTGGCTCACTGACAGAACCCACACTGTAAAAGCTGCAGACTCCAAATTTGACTTCAAACCAGTGACAAGTGGAGTACCACAGGGTTCAGTCCTGGGACCTCTCCTGTTTGGTATCTACTTCTTTGAAGTACAGGCTAACACAGAAGGCCTCTGGCTAACCAAGTTCACAGACAACTACAAACTAGGAGCCATAGTCGAGTCCCCAAATGATGTGGACATCCTACAGAAGGGCCTCACTGAGACAGATGCCTGGTGTCAGAGGCATGGCCTCAAGCTCAATGCCAAAAAAGTGCACTGTCATTCCCTTTGGTAAAAACTCTGTACCCATGAACTACAACATAAACGGCAGTCTACTTAATGCAGAATATGTGATAAGAGACCTTAGGATCCAGGTGGACAGTAGTCTCTCCTTGAATAATCACATTGCCACAGTAGTCAGGAATTCCTTCTATGTGGCACACCTCATCACAAAAGGGTTCTCATCCAGGAAAAAGAGGTCACTGCTCCCCTCTACTCAGCACTCATTAGACCCATTATAGAGTACAATGCCCCTTTTGGAATGTACCTCACAAGACATCTGCAGCACCTGGAAAGACCACAGAAGTACCTCACAAAGAGGATTACTGGCCTCAGATGCCCTAAACTGACCGTCTCAAAAAACTCCAACTTTACTCTGTAGCATATCGCCTACTCAGAGAAGATCTCTGCCTAACATATAAAGCTATGTTAAACCCAGAGCTGTTGGACATGCTACACCTAAAGAAATCCCAATCCCTCTGAGCTTCATGCTCTAGGGACCTAAACCTTGTCACCACAATAAACAGGACATGCTGGAGGGACAGATTCCTGTCCCAGAGGCTTCCTAGACTCTAGAACAAGCTACCCATCTATGTCAAGCAAAGTTCCTCATTAGCACTCTTCAAGAAAAATCTTGATGAGTGGATGGGAAATAGGAAATACACCCCGGGGATCACTTCTGTGGCTCTGCTCGACAGGGGCACAGGAAAGTAACTTTCTTGGGTGGCGTAAGCCAGGGAACCTTGTTGGCTAGGCTTACTTAGGCCCTTGGGCCAATAACCTAGTACCTACCTATGAAGATTTAGAGTATAATGCAGAAGAGGCATTTGCAATTTAAATACATATGTTTGTTCTGCAAACAAAGACTTGAATCTTGTGTATAAAGATGAATTTCTATGTTTAAAGTATGGCCCTTGTATATTCTTACTATATGTTTTTCTGCTATTGTCACGTGGACCTTGTTTTTCACATGTGGAGCTTTTCTGCCTGGGCCTTTGCAGAAAAGAGGTTCTCATACCCAGTCAGACTATCCAAGTTAACAAATGTAAAATAAAATAAACAGATGTAAACAAATACATATATATTTAATCCCAGCCTGTCTCATAGAAAGTTTAAAGTCATTTAATGCTCATTAATAACTTAATAAGACAGGTAAGTGCATATGAAATGTGACAGTACAGAGTGCCGCAAAACGGCTGGGGCAGGCATACATGACATTAACTGCTGCTCCAAAATAGACAAGAGTAATTACACACAAGCAGTTCATGGCCAATGATGACTTCAGACATAAGACTCCTTTGCCTAGAGACATAGTCCATATTAATAGTTATACTATTTCACAACAATGCGGCATGAAGCCTACTGCTACAAATAAACCTGCACGTAAGGTGACTTCTATGGCAGAATGTCAAAGATGACTTTCTAATGCTTTTGTAAATTTAAAAAATATAACAGGCATACCCTCTGCTCTGTGTTCATCAAGTACTCTGCCTACATCCACCAACAAAACATTGTAGCTCAAAGGACTTGAAAAGCTACAGCGTACCACCATTCTCCAACAGTTTCTAATTTTTCAGCCCCTTGCACAACACTTCTTTCCATTTGCTCCAGGAGTTGAGCTTTATAAGATCATCATAATAAAATGGATCCTATGGGTGGAAACTCACATTTATTAGTAGCTGCTTATGTAACTAAATCATGTATATTATTCACATCGTGTTTTATGACAAGTATTAACATTCAAAATCTGTCATCCAAAATGATGTACAAGAAATAAGCTTGAGATTTACAGAAGAAGTAATGCAAAAGCTGTAAGAATAAAAATGAAGTGGATTCCCAAACAGTGAATTACTTGGCTCCATAATGAAATGCTAGGACTCAAAATCCCAAATTACCAAAAAAGGTCCGAAAACCTAGGAGAAAAGTGAATGTGGATCATTGTTCTCCTCCGTTAAACTTCTGTTTAGCAAGAGGCAAGCTCCTTGCACCCCAGACTTATAAATATCAACTCCAACATTGCCATACTTCAGAGAAAAGGGAATGTACTGAGAAATGGTGATCTCTGATTTAGTATATGCAAGTCCGCATTATTGGCGTATCAGTTTCCACATTATGGGGCGCACTTGTGCAGGTCCTGATATTTCAAAGTTATCAACTTACTTTTCTATTTTATCAAGAACTTGACTTGAGTACTTTTTTACCAATTAGGAAGTTATCGTGCATGCACACACACACAAACTGCTTCAAATTAAACTTTTATAATGGGTGGAATAAAAGGAAATAATATATGTAATAAACTGTGACCTCTCCATATGTTTAACAAAAATACTTTCCACTAGTCAAGTGCTACAAGACCATTTGCACTTATTAAATAATACAGTTCACATACGCAACCTACTTATAAGACAGAGTACACGTAACTGAATAAAAGTCACCTCTGCATTTCCTTATGGCTGCAAAATAATGTGCACCTCTTCCTGAATAACTTCCTTTAACTCTGATGTGAAAATGATAAAATATGCCCACAGTTGTTTCTAGAGGTCATAGGTGATCTATAATATTGTACTAATACAAAGATCATTCATGGTTGTAATCTACAAATTATTGAAAACAGTGACATTGTGTGTGTGAAAGCAGGTAAAAATAAATTCAGCATGTTTTAAATAGTGCACTGCAACACTTGCTTTTGCAGAAGGGATTTAAGTCTTTATGCAGATTTGGTAATTGACTTGAACAGGTAATCAGCATATGAACAAGGAACTCTATGGTAATATGATAAACCTCTCAAACATAGGCATCATCCTTCAATTAAAATGAGATTTAAATATGGTACATTGCTGGTTACGTTTTTTTTTTTCCTTTCAGGTACTTTTTGCACCATGCCTACTGATCAACAAGACATGCACAGCTAGACTTGAGCCTATTAGTTCCCCCATACTAGGCAACTCCAGCAAATGCATCACCACAATCCAGGTTTGTTTGTATGACTTACAACCATCTCCCATAGTTTGTTTCTGCACAGAAAGGCTGAAATGTTAAAAAGTACACATCATACAGTGGCCTTATTTTAAAAAGGGTAGGATGCTTCTGGTTAATTCATGCATTTACATAACATGAAGAATCTTGTTTGATCACTCCAGCTGTATCCTCAATGACAAAGTATCCCCTCCCATCTGGGTAAAATATGAACTACACATTTCATGGCATGGAGTATTGCAATACAAAGCATTCTCAGTCACTCACATTGCAGCTTCCACCAATCAGGATAACACTTTAGATACTGAGATAGTGACTAATACAGAAAAGGCTGATGGGAAAATATGACGTAACCTCCTCGGGCAACACTGGGAAAAAGTACTAATATGTATCCAGGTAGTGGGCACCCAGAAACTGTACACTAGAAGGGTCTACCAGTTTGGAAAGAGAGAGAAGTTAAACAAAAGAAGAAAACTGAAAAATTGAAATCAGTGTCAAGAATGTTATCAGCATGGATTAGTTATTTCTGATAGACAGAGAGAGAAAATGATTTTAACAAATAAGCATTTTTCCTACTTTAAATAACGCTACCTAGGTGTAAAGGTGCCAGAATCCTACAGCAGTATCATGAAGGACACATGAAACTTCTGAATATAACAAAAATGTATTAAGCTGATTAATCCTACTTCCAAAAGGGGTTATATGAAGGAAAGATAAAGAGGCTAAAACTGAATGCAAAGTATATAAGAAAGACTCAACAAAACTATGAAATAAACTTGGAGAGTTAAGACGGAAGCAGAAAACTTTCTTTTATACATAACAGTAAATACGTGCTAAAGAAATGAAATAGTTATAAACTCCTCAGAAAAAAATTCAAGTTGTTTGAAGAAATAAATATACTCAGCATCCAACAGTGTCTAGTACAGACTTCTTTACAATATCATGGATAAATGATACACTGAAAGGTACGTAGGTGGTAATAACGGCTTAGGTAATTTAACTGTCTCACAGTGTATAATCAATACTATCTAAAATAAATGACAAGAAGGTTATGGGTAGTTGTATAATGTCATGTTTTATTTCTGCCATGCTTTAATGTATGTAAATGTCTATGCTGCATGTTAGATACTGACAATGGCCTAAGTCATGACAGAAAAAGGTTGTACCGGGTTTATCGAGCAAATAATATTTTAAAATAATGACAAGAAGGCTATGGGCACAAATATGAACCACATAAAATTAATTTTAAAGTGATAGCTAATAAAAATGCATAGTCACTGATTGAAAGGAACAATACTACAGCAAGTCGAAAACAACTCTGTAAATCCTGTTTCACCATGGTTAATTCTGTCAGCCACAGACTAGAATTATGGCTTTCATTTCTCCCAGAGATGCA
The DNA here is from genome assembly GCF_019279795.1 of Protopterus annectens. Lineage (NCBI taxonomy): Eukaryota > Metazoa > Chordata > Ceratodontiformes > Protopteridae > Protopterus > Protopterus annectens. Next base: position 141,550,977 of record NC_056749.1, on the reverse strand, counting down.
GTAACCCTGCAACTGATTATACTTAAGGGTGAGGTGGTATACTGGAGGCTCCCCACACAAAATTAAATTTATGATACTGTTCTTTACAATATTCTAGCTAGCTCATAATATTGGTTCTTCCCCTGTTGGGTCTTTTCTGAAATGTATATGTTCCCTCTTGAAAAAATTTATACTGACTGACTAGGTAAAAAAAATAATTTCGCAAACTCAAACTGGAGCAGTGCAACAGTGAGACTGAAAATGCAAAAATGTCTACCGAGTAGGAGAACACTCTTTCACAGCCCATCCCCCTTTTCTCTTGGGTATGGTGCCCTCAAGAGTTAGTGCCTATAGATATATATGTAACAGTAGCAGGGGCATCAGTGTCACAGCTCCCCTAATATTTAAGGTACAGCAGGAGCACGCACCCTGCAAAAAAATAACTATGAAGGAGAACAAATCTCCGTTTTTAACTGTCCTGTTTGTCATTTCATAATTCTAGGACTTGCAATTATGGTTCTCAGAATTATAATAAAGACCCTAAACAATACTTCCGTAATATTGTTTATTTTGGAGTACATTTGTGCATATACACCTTATTGTATAGAAGCTGATACAGATTAGATTCCGATAAATAGAAAATTAACCACAAAGGAAATAATTGATTTTGAATACACACATTTTCCAGACTCACAAATGCAGTGATAAATTAGTAATATTCTAGGGGCACAACACTTAGAAGAAGACATTGACATTAAGCTAACTTTATTATAAAAAAATGTTGGAGGAGTCAGAATGAACTCCGACTCACATTTTTCTTATTTTACTGCTTCAGAAAACAGAGCATGCAAGTCAAAAGTGTATGTAGGTGAGAGACATAAGAGGTTAGTTGAAAACATCACTGAAAATGTTAAATAAAGGCACAGACTTTCTGAGAAGTAGGAAGTAAGGATAAAAAAATACATAACATGTACTAAGAAAGGCTAGCAATAACTAAATATAAAGGTAATAAAGCTGCTTCCACAGCTTTCTTTTACTAACGTTGTGACTGAGTGTTTTGGCTGATTGGACTAAAAATATAAGAGAGACTCGCTTCATGGCAGGAAATATAACAAAAATGAAAGTGTCTGCTGTCCTGATTGAGAGTAACCTCTGTTTCTCACTGCAGGTACCAAATGTGAAGTGAAAAAGCAAACAAAATGTTACGAACATCATAATGGCACACGTTTCAATGACTGTTTATTAAGTGTTACGCGCATATCATATTGGCACACGTTTCAGTGACTGTTTATTAAGTGTTACACGCATATCATATTGGCATATGTTTCAGTGACTGTTTATTAAGTGTTACGCACATATCATATTGGCACACGTTTCAGTGACTGTTTATTAAGTGTTACGCGCATATCATATTGGCACACGTTTCAATGACTGTTTATTAAGTGTTACGCGCATATCATATTGGCACACGTTTCAATGACTGTTTATTAAGTGTTACGCGCATATCATATTGGCACACGTTTCAGTGACTGTTTATTAAGTGTTACGCACATATCATATTGGCACACGTTTCAGTGACTGTTTATTAAGTGTTACGCGCATATCATATTGGCACACGTTTCAATGACTGTTTATTAAGTGTTACGCGCATATCATATTGGCACACGTTTCAATGACTATTTATTAAGTGTTACGCGCATATCATATTGGCACACGTTTCAGTGACTGTTTATTAAGTGTTACACACATACCATATTGGCACACGTTTCAATGACTGTTTATTAAGTTTACATACCAGACTAGAGCACTAAATGACTGGACCTTTATTTTTTCAGAATCAGCTTGAGACCACCATCTCATTAAGTGATTTCCTCAGTTTAAGACAGTAGGCAAATGAAGGCTGAAGGAGTCAAACCTTGGACTTCTGGAAGCAGTTTGTTAAAAACTACTTGCCTTAATTCTTTACACTACCTGGCAGATGACAGTGACACACTAAAAGCATCCCAGGCAAGAAGGGTGAGATGGGTATTCCCATCCAGGGGGGACGGGGTGCTACACTGCCATCTCCAGAGGAAGATCCTTGGTGGTGGCTAGGGACATTGCTAGAAGAGGCAATGTCAGCAGGGGCAATAGGGATTGGGTGAGCTGCCATGGAGGGAGGGAGGGCGATATGCCAAAGATCTCACAATGCATGCTCCCCAGGACTGTATCACACTGCCACAGGCAGGACGAGATATTAACAAGGTAGGCCATAGTAAGCACCCCCCCCCCAGATGTGCTGGACCCTGTTGCCTGTGATACATGACTGGCCCCAGTCTGTACAAATACATTTTAGCAGAACAGTGAGGCATATTCACAGGATTAACATGAGTTGAGGTTTAGACAGACCTAGGCTAACATTCCTGTAAATATTAAAAGCTTCAGGGCAGCAGGATCGCAGGAAAAATAACTGGGGAAGATGGATGCCTACCATAGGGCTTGGCTGAGATAACATGGGGGCAGGCCAATATGCCACGGGTCCTACACTGCATGATCTCCACGACTGTACCACACTGCCACAGAGGGGAGGGGAGAGAATTAGGATAGGTCAAAGGCAGACTTACCCACCCAGATGTGCTGAGCCCCGCTGACTGGGATACATGATTGGCCCCAGCTATTGGTTTGTGGGGGGGGGGCATGGATAGCTCTTAAGGAAAAGCAAAAATTACATTTTTATATTATGTAATTGTGTATGCATGTATAGGTTTACACATAAACACACATGCGAGCAACATACATATATCTATGTATGTATGCACAAACACGTCTGGATATAGATGTATCTGTGTGCAGGATTAAGGATATGAGCTGCTAATCAGCATCCTGTGGGACAGGGTTTGATTCCTTCAGCCTTCATTTGCCACTGTGTAACCTTGAGCATGCCATTTAACCAGAAAGTGTTTTGGGACAGTTAGAAAATTGGGTAGGCTCCTCAATAATCTTCAAGACTGCACGTCTAGTGGCTAACTAAGCCTAATATGCCTAATCATATCTGTTATATTAACTCTGGAATTTGTCAGGAAAGTTATTTTTGGAAAGCTGCTTACACAGCAGATGTATTTAAAAATTTAACAGTGAATAAAGCCTAGTAGAAGTTTCAAGCAAAGCAGTGTCTTTCGGCTTTTCCCGGTTAGGGGTCACCACAGCAGATCACTGGTCTGCAGACTGATTGACACTGAGGTTTTTACAGTGTGGGGTTGGCTAGCCCAGCATCCAACCTTCACAGAAGGCACACATATATACACACACACACACACACACACACACACACACACACACACACACACACGCACCTACCTGCCTGTGTTTAAAACTCACTAGAAGTTTCAAGAAATAAGAGAAAAGTGTCAAACAGAAAATAACCAGATGTGCATTGTCAAACATTTTGCTGACAGAAACATTAACTGGATTGGAGAATGTAGTACATTTCTCTGGCTGCATTGCTAAAATGAAACACAATGAAGGGTGGAATGTGGCCTGCTGTGATTTTCTCATGACATCTCAGTCTCACACAATCAATTAACACATGCAACTTAGAGAATCTTGGAGCAAGTCTCAGAGTGTTTTCCTAGGCTAAAAACTGAATACAATCAGGAATAGTACAGAACAAATGATGGTGATAAGAAATGAAACCTGTGAAGATGAAAAAGGAGTTACAAGTATCACTCACACATGAAGGATTTGTTTGGGACATCCTACTGTTATGAATAACAATGTTTTACTTTTTCTGTTGCGAGAGAACTGCAGGAAAAATTTAGCCAGGTGGAGAAGAACCAGCTTTAGTTAGATGCTGTTTAAGCAGTTTTAAATATGGTAACCTTACACATCATTTCTAAGTGTAAAGAGAGTAATTTCCAGTCTTTTGAGCAACAGAGACTCACCAGCACTGTTTAATAGGTTATTGATAGTATCTGTTGCTAGAGTGAAGACCTCTAGTTGTGGAGTAGTAATGTAGAATGTTTTGTAATACTCGGCAGTTGTTGTTGTTGTGTCTTTCGGCTTTTCCCGGTTAGGGGTCGCCACAGTGGAACTCCTGTCCGCTAATGATTGGCAGTAAATTTTTACATGCCAAGTTGCCGGCCCTGACGCACAACCTTCAATGAAGGTATGCCCATTCATGCATGTCTCCACACAGAAGAAGCTCTAGCCGAGAATCGAACAGGACAACGTCTTACTGTGAAGCGACAACACTACAGCAGCACCACCACCGCAGTATAATACTCGGCAGTTATCAGAAGAATATAAGACTTTATGGGCAGTAATTATGAGTGCAGGTAAGATGGTTTTGGAGTTCAAGCCAGTTATGTAGTTCCTATAAAGATCCTTACTCAGAATTACTTTCTCAGATGTAAATGCTATGAGTATTATAGCTTTCCAGCTCTGGTAATTCAGCTTATATTAAAATAGTGGCCCAAAGTTAGCAAATTAAGTTTCTCGAGCACTAAAATATATTTTAATGATAAGACAGAAGTTTCATCGAATAACTGAAGCAAAATTAATTTAGACTGTTTGTTACCAAATCTGTAAATTACCAAAGCTAGTTGCTTGGGTCTAACTAAAAAAAATGGAAACAGCCATTGCAGTATTATGCCCCTGGTAAAACTCACTCCAAGTTAGTGTTTCTGGTGTAACATGTATCAGTAGTGAAAATAATGTTCAACCATCTGTGCCAAATGTTCTGCTGCAGGACAGCGAAGCGTGTCTAATGCTACAGGGCAGTGCAATGTGCCTACTGCTACAAGGCAGTGCAGTGTGCCTACTGTATAAGGCAGTGCAGTGTGCCTACTGCTACAAGGCAGTGTGTGTGCCTACTGTTATTAAGTGTGCCTACTACTATAAGGCAGTGAAGTGTACCTACTGCTGATGGGTGTAGAGCTCCAGTGCAGTGTGCCTACTGCTGTTGGTCAGCGAAGCTCACCTACTACTGCTTGCGAGTGAAAAGTGCCTGCTGCTATTGGTCAGTGAAGCTCACCTACTGCTGGTGGTCACTGAATAGTACTTACATCTGCAGTGCAGTGTGCCTGCTGCTGGTCAGTGAAGAGCATCTACCGCTGCAGTACAGTGTGCCTACTGCTGCATGTAGTGCACCTAGTGCTGCTGGTCACTGAAGAGCTCCTGCCACTACAGTACAGTGTGCCTACTGCTGCTGGCCAGTAAAGCACACCTACTGCTGCAGTGCAGTGTGCCTGCTGCTGGTCAGTGAAGAGCATCTACCGCTGCAGTACAGTGTGCCTACTGCTGCATGTAGTGCACCTAGTGCTGCTGGTCACTGAAGAGCTCCTGCCACTACAGTACAGTGTGCCTTACTGCTGCTGGCCAGTAAAGCACACCTACTGCTGCAGTGCAGTGTGCCTAATGCTGCTGGTCACTGAAGAACAGCTACCACTGCAGTACAGTGTGCCTATTACTGCCAGTCAGTGAAGCACACCTACTGGTGCAGTACAGTGCAGAGAGTAATTTCCAGTGTTATGACGTACAGTGGCAACAGAGAGTCACCAGCACAGTACTATTTATGTAAAACTGCTTTACCATTATGTAACAACTGCAGCTTCCGTTTATGGAGTTTTTCCCCCTACTCCTCCACTGAAAATGGATCTTGCCCAGTTAGACTTTCCAGGGCAACAGAAAAAATAATGCCTACTTAGAGCACTATTGTTTTACTCCATGTGTTGCTCCATCATCACCACCGCTTCTTTTTTTGTATGGATGCCCTATTTTCTTTATGTCACTGGTGGAGGGTGGAGGAAGTCAAGTCTGGTCATAATGTACAGCTGAACAGTAGTCAGAAAATTCTATTCTATAATCAGATCCTATATTTCTATCCCCTCAACCTAACATTTAAAAATCTCCATATCTTTCCAAATGTTGCCTCTATGTACTTAAGAAATGCACAAATTATTTTCGACTATCAGCCCTAGCAGCCAGAGAGTATGTATATCCCTAAACATGTGTGCACACAGCTACTTTGACAGTAAGGAGCGAGTTCTGTGAACCATAATCCTTTGCAGTTGGTGCAGAGGGTTAAGGCTGTGTGCTGCAGTTCCTGTGCTTAACAATTTGACTCCCTCTGCCCTCATTTATCCACTGCATGACTTGCTCCCAGGTTGCCTCTGAAAAGGGACAGTGTCCAGTGGGCCTACCTGACTAATAAATGGGTAATATCATTAACATTTCTGAGAAATGCTCAGAAGCAAAATGCACTTCCTTGTGAGGACATGCACAATGCTTTTTCAACATCCACCCTTTTGGGCAGCTAAATAGTAATGTACAATGAAGTGATAACTTGTCGTGTTCACAACAATTAAATCAGCTGCATTTCAAAGGCAAACTGATGCAACTTATAATGAAATATTGACTATTGCTCAGACTGCATCGTAATAAAGCTTCAACCCATGGTACTAATTTAGTGAGATATCTGTCAGCTTTCCTGGGGTAATGTAATGCATTTTACAGAGTCAATGAAAGCAACAGAGTCAAACACAAAAATAATAAAAGCTGTACAACCTTGGCACTGGTTGTTATAGCTTTATCAAAACATGCACACTAGCATCTAAATAGTTTCTACACCAGGCTAATGCACAATTAAAATGAGACCATACTCCTTTCCCCTGCTAAATTCATAACTCCTAGAAAAGTTGTCATAACAACAAACAAATCACTGAATCCCAGTAGTGCTTCATAAATGCAGGGTTGGCTTAACAGAAAGTGACGAATTTAAGTCTTTGCTTTTTCTGGCATTTAACTTGAATTGGCATTTTGCTCAATAAGGAACAAAAACTAATGATTATGAGCAACACTGCTAGGTGGGAGCAAACCGAACAAAAAAGAATAGACTTACTTTCACAACTATGTAAGAATTGGTGTTTGGTATAATGGTTAAGTTTACTTCACAGATGCAAGGCACAGGGTTTGATTCTCACCTATGAAAATTAAATTGACTAAGCTTAAAATGCCTCACAAAGGCAGCTATCCTAATACCTACAATGAACCCATGAAGCCATGAACTTGTACACTACCTTTCAAAAGACATCCCCGATAAATGACTGCTATGCGTATTTGGTCATGTGATCCTACAGCCCACTGCTCTAAGTCCTAGCTGTATAACTTTCTGCTTGAGCCCAATGAAGAAGCTAAAATTTCTGTTCTTTTTTAATCTTTGAGGCATAAGTGTGATGTACTGTGAATTTAAATGGTGTTTTACAGTGCAAAACTTCATCCAAAACACAACTGATATCTTTCTGTTGGGCTGGACAAAGTCTGCTGTTTAAGTTCTGTCCTCTGCATTTTCTTAATGTTATAACTAACTCTGAGGTCATTGTGTTTTTGGGGAGGGACAGTTTCCCTTTTCATCTACCACATTAATCTCATATGGAGGCCTGGTGTCTACACAGGTTTCATTACTGTACACAAAGACAGTACACTTCTCCCAGTTATGTGATCTTCTGACAAATACTTTTTTGTGTATTACTTACATTTATCTCGTGCATACGTGCACATGCACACACACATACACCTAGCAACAGTTGTGTATTATTTCTATTATTTATTGACGTTTGATTACCAGGAAAGTCTGAATGGATAGGATCATATTTTCAGTGGTGGCCCGGGAAAAAGATCCACAGTATTACGAAACATTTTAAGAACAATAATTTTACTGTCTTTAAAAACAATGCAACAACACTTAAACCCAGATGAGCAGTGCTCCCACCACTTGTTTGTGTTTGTCAAAACATGCACACACACATGCATACACATACATACGTATGTGTGTGCTATCTTATTTCCTGTTTACTATAAAAGCCAATAAAAGTAAGACAGATTTTGCAAATTATACCACTAATAATGGTAAAGTGAAAATGTTCCTTAGTTATTTTTTTTTCTTGTAAAAGGCAGGTAATTCTGTAAGTGACAGTGACTTACAAGTACGTGTATGACAGAAGCACAAATAAGCAATTCATCTCTGATAGTTAGACATGTTAGATATGAATGATGTTAAAGAGACAGTCAAACTATCACAGCATCAAAAAAATAGGTATTCCAAATCTCAGTGCTACATCTTTAAAATGTATTTAGAGGGGGAGGCTTCTTCCCCACAGACGTCCATGTGGAAAGTTCACCCCACTCCCACATTCCCTGCTTCTTTTGTAGGCTAACTCTCAGGTCACTAAAATGTTAGATTGGGGAAATACTCTGAGATATTGCAGTTACAGATAAACTGTTTTTTCTGTTCATAGTACACAGCCTTAAAAGTTCTATGAAATTCTGTTCTGCCTGAATACAAGTATTTCAAACATATGGTTTCACGGATTTAAATTTAGATGAGGTAACAGCAAATACAAACATACATGCACAAACACACGCACACCTGCAGAAAAACACTACATATACAGTAGATACATTTATCAATGTCCCAGCTTTAAAAGCAAGTAGAAACATCTACTATATAGAATTTATCACTCTAAGTGTGGCGTGAACTGTTCCACAGTGAAATATATCTCTAGATGAGGACCGTGCTATAATTTAGCATTTTAATGTGACACTGCAAGTCAGACTGTCACTGCATACTACATGAAATAAAGAGTGAAGGCAGGGAGTGAAAACAAATGAAAGCTGAAATAAATAACTGATTTTTTCAGCCAAACAACCGTGCACATGTTTACTCATACCTAATAACAGATAGTGCATGACTGGACATATAAAGTCCTTCTATTTTCTGAGCTTGAGGTTTCTCTATTAATACACATTTTGGGTCTTGCGCTTGAGGATCTGTTACCAAGGAAACCTCTCAAGCATCTGCTTTGTTATGTATAACGGAGCTCAAACAATTCTCTTTATAATCTAGATTTCCTTTAACTGTTGTTCACTAGCAGTCCAGCCTGCATGCAATACAAAATTATATATTAATTTGATTGACCAATGAGCTGCAGTGTTAAGGATGCAACAACATAACTGTTACTGCATTCAGTATGAGCCCATGTAGAAACCATCTCTTAAGACATTAGGGCCAGGATCTCCAATCAGTGTAAAACCATGGGAATAACTGTATGAATAGTCTTATTAAATTTATTAAACATTAAGAAACAATGCAATATATAAGTTACCAGTGCATTTTTAAGCTACTTCTTGAATTAAGTTTATTGGACCTGTGGAGCAGTGCTTTATAATTATTTATCTTAGAAGACTAGTCAAGCTTGCAATGTGTCCCCTTTTTCATAAGAGAGCAAACTTAACAGTGGAGTGGGCAGTGATACAAATAAAGCAGTGAAAACAAGGTAAAAACAAAGTACAAGTGATACAGAGGGACAATCGAGGTACCCAACATAAGTGTGTATAAATATATACTGAGAAAAAAAAAGTAGTTCTGATCACTGAGATCAGATGCGACAAGCAGCACAAATACATCTTATCTCTTGTCCGATCAGCTGCAAACAGCACAAGTACATCATATCTCTGGTCCAACTAACAGCAGCAGATGTACATCATAACTTTGCTCAAATCAGCTGCCAGCAGAGCATGACATTGAATTGTGTAACTTGTTAATGGAGTTCTGCAATGGATATGAATCACATTAGGTTTACAGGCTGAGATTTCTATGTTCTTTCCTCTACTAGCAGCAGAAACAATGCAAACTAAACAAACTCAACTCCTGTGCCATAAAACAAAAAAGCACAAAGATATGCCTGGCATTTACTCATTCTTACTTACTGCTATTGGAAATAAGGAAGATCACTTCCTTTACCGCGGTGGTGCAGTGGTAGCGTTGTTCCCTCACAGCAAGAGGTTCTCCCGTTCGATTCTCAGCTCGGGTGCAGGGAGTGCCTTCTGTGTGGAGTCTGCATGTCTTCCCCGCAGTTGGGTGGGCGTTCGAAAGACATGCATAGATGGGCGTGCCTTCGCTGAAAGTTGAATGTCGAGCTGGCACCTCGGCGTTCGTGAAAATTTACTGCCAATCATTAGCGGACCAGAGTTCCGCTGCAGCGACCCCTAACTGGGAAAAGCTGAAAGACAACAATTTCCTTTACATTAGTTTACATATTTACTGACATTTGCTTACTAGGAATGTCCAACTGGTCTAAAGTACCTATTTTCAGCAGAGGTCCGGAGAGAGAGAAGCTCCAAAATATATCAGAACTACATTAAAACAACATCAGATTCCAAAAGCATTAATAATAATACAGTAAGATGCCATCAAGTCTACCATGATTTAACAATTTACAATTTGTAGTAGCACTTAAGAACATGCTTCAGACAGGAGTATGAAATCTTTACTTATGAATACTGTTTCTATCAGTTATTTTCTATTTTTGTTAAACACGAAAACATTAAGCAAAATAAGAGCCATACACAAGGTTTTTGGCAGACAAAGAGAAATTGGCCATCATAAATCCTTTGTCAGAGGTGGAGCCTAGATGGCCAGCCAAGCACAGCACTTTTTCTGAGCTCTGTAAAATTAATATAATAGACAGGAATTAGACTGATATAAAAAGTTACTAATAATCTAAACTTTAACTTTGCAAACTTTTAAGTTTTTATTGCAAACAATTCCTGTGAAATTATTTAAGACTAAACTTGAAGGAAAATGAACAGGTCCAAGTCTTCACAATCTGATGCTGCACTGAGGAAAGAACTACAGCTGGTATCTTCCACTCTACAGTCACCATCACTGAAGATAGATGACTTCCAACAAAAGCTGGAGAATTTAAGTGAGAATAGTTCTAAATAAAATGACGTTTTTAGAGACCTTTTTCAACAACATCAAAATAAAATAATGGACATGGAGACAGCCATAACCGACAAAGATAGAAGTTTAGAGGAGGATGAAGGGAAGATGAACTGCACACAGATTTTCTTCTCAAACAAAACACATGGCTAATGAATAAAATTATTGCCCTTGAAAATTGTGAGAGAAAATGCAATATTCGAATTTTCGAAGTACCAGAGAAAACAGAAGGTGAGAACATGATTTTATTTTTGAATAATTGGAATCCCAAAATTTTAGACTTGCAAGAAGGACTCTCATTTGGTATAGAAAGGGCTCATAGGGTAATTGGTAAGCCAGTACCCACATCCCCCACAGCAACACTGAGATCTATTTGTTGTAAAATTCCTCTCTTATCTTGATAAGGAACTAGTGTTAAAAACAGCTTGGAGGAAAGCCCCATTAAAATGTAACCAACACCCCATCAGATTTGACAATGACTATTCTGTGAGAATTCTGGAAATGAGGAAGACATGTTGGCCACTGTTTAAACATCTGAAACAAAACATCAGAGCCCAAATATTGTATCCAGCAAAAATCAAAATGCACCTTTCTTCTTGTACAAGAATTTTTAATAACCTGAAGTCATTTCCTTTATAATAGACAGTAACATAACGATCATCCCAGAGGATATGGGCTTTTCCCTGTCTTCTTTAAAGAGAACATCTGAGAAAAATACATGGAATGATGACAAAAAAGATGTAACAAAAAACTGAGGCTTCAGCTGCCACAACAAATTCATCTCTTAAAAAATCAACCGGTAAATAAAGAATCAAATCTTGTTTTTTTGTTCTTGTTAGTGATTAATGTCCCTTAATTCATACTCATGCAGCGTTATGGTAATACATGCTGTTTAAATATTTAACATACACAGCAAATAGTTAACTAACAGCAATAATATTAAGGAATTGCTGAAAAAAGTTTAATCTCATTGTATACTGCTATAATTTATAGCCAAAAGGAAAATAAAAACAAAACTGAGTTGATTTCCAAATAAGGCACTGTTAGTAAATCTAATATGTGCAACTGATACTTTAAGTGAGTTGGGGGCGGGCTCCATGCTGCATACATGTATAAATCTTTATTAAAATACTAATGCAGCTTGTTTAACCAATTAAATAATATAAAGTGTCACAATAACAATTACATTAGATAATCTGTAGGGTTTTTTTTTCATTTATTTAACCTTAAATGTTCAATTTAATGTCTTATTAATGTTAGAGTATCTTGTTACACTAACATCCACAGCGACATTTTTTAGCTTTATTTTTCCCTTTTTACCTCACTAAGCAATTTTTTACTCAAAGAATGTTGTTTAAGTTCGAGGTGAAGCTTTTTCTTACCTCGAGATGACCCTCAAGCTGCTTTTAAACTGATCTGTCTTCCCTAAGGCTTCTGGAAGCTGTTGGTCCATTCTGCTATGTTGTACCCTACAGGAAGTGTAGGGAACGGTATTGGAGATGCACCCTTAGCTTCAAACTTCCTAAGTAAGGCTAAAAACACTCAGACTGCTGCATTTAACTAAGTTAGATTCTTTTATTTATATAAGAAAGTTACTATTTTCAAGCTGATGTTTAGAAATTGGAAAATAACAGTTCAATATGATTACTAATTTAAAATAAATCTGACAGAAACAAGTATAAGCCTGAAACAGTCCAAACTTAGAAACATAAGTATACACACAATTTAAAGTCTGTAGTAGTGTTTCCTGATTATGTAATACTTGAAGACAACAAACCGTACAACTTTTTGAGAACATTTTGTTATAACTGTACCCTCAAGCTTCAGTGCCAAGGAAGTTCTATTACTTGAAGACAAATACAGAGTATTTGTACAACAGAAACTGGTTAACAGCTTTTTCATACTGCTACATAAGACTAGAGGGTCTATATGGGTGTCATCTAATAACATTTTTGACTAGAAGGTGTTATAACCCTGCTAATTGTAGACATTAAGGCAGTCGCATGCACAAAAAAAATCAAATGCTTCATTACTATGGGGACAAGAACATGTGTGAGATGGTCCTGGATGCCACTGTCAAACAGTACTTCTCAGGCATTTATATTACATGATTGAACAGTGAAATGTTCGAGCACATAATAATCGACCCCAAAATGTCAAAATGCCATAATGTCAAATGGCAAAAAAAACCCATAAAAATGCTGTAAGCAAGGGCAAGCCCCCCTGCACCCCCCACATGGGAGGCTGTGCCCTCACACCCCCCCCCCCACTACTTAAATATACCAACTCTGAGATCACACTACAGTGCAGATAATGGAAAACTTCCATGTCCGCACTGTACGGATATCTCCATTGAACCGTTCGACATTCCAACGGTTTGACACTTAGGGGTCAATTATTACGTGTTCGAACATTTCACTGTTTGATCACGTAATATAGACCCCTTCTCATAATTTTTTGCAGACAGCTCTTAGGATGAATAAGCACACAGTTAAATGCGATTATGATACTGTAGATAGCTGCATTAAGATAGTGGCATCAGGTCCAGTCGGCAGATTTTTGGCTATATAAAAGATTTATAACTGTATGAATCTTGAGCAAGAAAAACTTCTTAGTATCATCTGTCTTTTATGAGGTGAATAAAACATGTAAACAACTAGATTTAACAAAGATTAAAATACATGAGCTGACCATTGGTGGTAAACTTAAAAATTGCAAGCATCATTACATCAATACAACCTAGTTAATGATGTCTCCTTTTCTTAAAGGACATATAACTTGCTTCTCTATTACAAAGTTTGTTGAAATTTCTCTATTATATGTAAAATATCTAAAGTAGCTACACTCCAACTGAGAGTGTTTAGGAAACAAGAGCAAGTTAAGAAGATCTTGCAGAAGTAAAACAAATAATGAATAAATGCAAGATGAATTGTTAGAATATAACGCACAATAAAGTATCTGCATCTAGACAGAAGATGAGACAGTGTGTGCTGTAAAGAAGTTTGTTTTAATAATACAGGAAATGTAATAATCATCACTAACCTTTATTTAACAATGCTTAGTAGCTATATGACGCTGCATTATTACCATTATAAGAATAGCCTACATCAAATTTTATTTTTGCTGTGTTGGTGAACAGTCAGCAATGCGCATATTTTAATGTTGTCACCTCATTTTCCCTTTACTGATCTGGTCATTCACTACGTCTTGCTACAAACAATATAGATAACAATGAATTGACTTTTAATCCTATAAAAATAAATGCAATCCAACATTATTTATTCATCTTAACAAAATGTACTTTCATATATTTCACTGAGTTAACTTTGAAGCCCCATTAATGTTAAGCTAAGAGAAATCTTTGGGAGATCTTACTCTTACATCCAGCTTTTACTTGATTAAAACAATATAGATAAACAAAAGATTAGAATGCTGATGAATAACTATGCCCAAGCAATCATTTTTGCCTTTTTTTATATACGTATTACACTGTGCCAAAGATTTTCAGACAAGTTGTTGGTTAATTAACATGTTTTTAAATACAAAATGAGTGACTTTCAGTTGGGACTGACATATACTCTAACTACAACACATAATCCAATGGAAGGCTCAGTTTAAAAAAACAAACCAAGAACCCATATTAAAACTCAGCAGGGCACTCTGGGTCCAATAAAGGCAATTAACAAAACACCTCAATAAGATATTACCAGATACCAGGCTGTTACAAAAAGTAGTCCGAAACCATACAAAAAGTGCATTTAATGCCACACAGATTAAGCGCTTTCATTTCTCACAGGGAACTTCATCAGAATGCTTTTTCACTGAAACCAATCATTTAAATGCAGCCTAAACATTTACAATTAATTACCCTATTAAAATAAACAAAATCTATTGGTTACTATCTAATTAGTACCAATTACTTATGACTAATGCTTTAATAAAACTCCTTATATAAATGAATTAAAAACATATTAAAGAAGTATATCAATTTTCTCAATATCTCAAAACTCTTCTTTTTAAAGCAGGAATAATAGAATAATGATTGTTTAAGCCAGGGGAATTGCAGGCATCCATTATTAACTGCCACATTAGCTCCCTATATTCAAGGTTCACTTCCTAGTCGCCTCCCCTTTTGAAATCTCAACCTTTTCTAACACCCAAACCTTGAAATTTGCTTGTGTACAATTTAAAGAATGTTTAAATAATGCATTTGTACCTTTTATTTGTTAATCAAATACATGTGCTTGTATATTCTTTGCTTTAATTTTCTCTCAGTTTTTCCCATATAGTATCAGAAACATTCCACACAATAGGCCATACAGACTCCCCCTTTAGTGCAATAACTGTAATGCCCTGTTGTTACAAACTTCTCATGTTTATCGCCAAGCTGCAATTCAACACGGTTTGAAATATAAGGACACTGGGGGCACATCCCACACTTAAATGTACCCTTCCTACTATTATGCTCTACACAAAGGTAACCACAATGAGAAACTTCTCCAAAGCTAACTTTGGATTCCTAAAAACAGAGGTGGCTAACTTCACGGCACCCATGCAAATGGAGAATAGTTGCATGACCGCCAAATCATACACCAATGCACTGTACGAACACGCACACAAACGCATGGATCTCGCCATACCCAATGCAACTAAGATGCTCTCCTCAAAAAAAAGGAAGCCAATGTGGTGGTCCCCTGCCATAAACAAACTACAACAGAAGGAGGTAACTGATGCAAAATAGGGTGAAGTCCCAAGACAGGAAAAACTCCCTTATCAGCCTCAACTAAAGGTTGAGATCCCTCATCAAATCCTCTAAAGCTAGCTATGAAAACAGAATTGCAGCAGATAGTAAAGACAACCACAAGGCCTTCTATAGTTATGTAAAGAATCTCCATGGCAATACCCAGATTTGCTCTGAGCTACTGCAAAATGGTACCTCTTATATCGAGCCAAAAGATATTGCAAATATACTGGCGGACAGATTCAGTGCTAACTTTACCCCTCTCTCCCCCCAAAGGACCACTCACAATGCCAATAGATTGCCAGGCACCCAGTATTACTGCTGCACAGGTTAAAACAGCACTGTCCAAGGCCAAGAATACAGCTTCTATGGAACTTGACAGTATCCTTGGCCATGTTCTACATGAACTACAGAGTGAACTGGCACTTCACCTGTGTGCCCTGTTCAGTCACAGCCTCACCTCAGGCTTTGTCCCTACCAAATGTCACACTGCTACATTCATCCATCTCCATAAAGAAGGAGCGACTACAGACCCCAGGAACTATTTAGCTTGACGAGTCTGATATGCAAAGCTATGGAATGCATCATCATGGACTTAATAAACAAGGATATAGGTAATCTCCAAACTCTGGATCCTACACAGTGTGGTTTTGTGAAGGCTAGATCATGCCTGCTCAACATGGTTGACTTCTTTGAGTCAATCATCACAGCTGTGGATGAAGGTAAGGTGGGTCATACAGCCTACCTTGATCTGGCCAAGGTCTTTGATACCATTCCCCACTCAGGAATCATAGAAAAACTTACTAAGCTAGGCATCAACCCCTATATCACTAGTGGGCTGAAAACTGGATCACAGATGGAACCCACAGTGTGAAAGTAGCTGACTCCAAGTTAGACTGCTGACCAGTCATGAGTGGAGTCCCTCAGGGTTCGTTCCTGGGTCCTCTCCTGTTTGGTATCTACTTCTCTGAAGTCCAAGCCAACACAAAGGGACTCTGGTTGACAAAGTTTGCAGTTGATTGCCAGTTGGGCACTATTATTAACTCTCCAAGTGATGTTGACATCCTGCAGAAAGGCCTCAATGAGACCAATGACTGGTGTCAGAACTAGGACCTCAAGCTCAATGCCAAAAAATGTGCCTTCATCCCCTTTGGGAAAAACCCAGTTCCCTTGAATTGCCACATTGAGGGTAGTCCACTGAACACAGAAGGCGTTATAAGAGATCTGAGAACACAGGTTGACAGCAACCTCTCTTTTGACCACCACGTTGCCATTGTGGTCAGAAAGTCCTTCTATGTGGCACATCTCATTATTAAGGGTTTTGTATCCAGGAAGAAAGAGGTCATGGTCTCCCTCTACTCTTCCCTTATTAGGCCAATCATCGAGTACAATACCCCATTTGGCATGTACCTCACTAGACACCTGCAACAACTGGAGAGGCCACAAACGTACCTCACAAAGAGGATCCTAGGCCTTAAACACTTGCCCTATATGGACAGACTCAAAAAACTCCAACTATTCTCTGTCTCATATTGCCTACTTAGAGGCGATCTCTGTTTGACTTACAAAGCCATATCTGACTCAGCTCTGTTAGAAATACTACATCTAAAGAAATCCGAATCCCCCGCACCACATGCTCCAGAGACCTCAACCTCATTACCACAATCAACAGAACATGTTAGAGGGACAGGTTCATAACCCAGAGACTGCCCATGCTATGGAATAGACTTCCCATACATGCCAAGCAGAGCACCTCACTGGCCCTCTTCAAGAGAAATCTTGATGAGTAGATGGGAAGTAGAAAATTCATGCCGGGGATCACTCCAGTGGCTCTACTCGACAGAAACACTAAAGATGGGTGGCACGATGCCAGGGTAATCCTATGGGCTAGGCTTGTAAAGGCTCCAGGGCCATTAGCCTAGTACACACCTATGAACCTATATGGCCTCTATTACTTTCAAAGTAGTTTTTCAAATTCAGATCTCTAGTGAACCCAAATTTAAGGGTCTTGGCAAACACATCCAAGCTCTTAGACATACTGGAAAAAGGTTCCCAGTATCTCAAAATAATATTTTTAATCTCCTTGTTGTCTCTGTGATAGTCAGTTGCAAAGAATAGCTCTTGCCGTGAATCTTGCATCCTACCTATCCCATTTACCTGGGATAATCCCTATTGTTCCGTTCAACCAATGGTCCGACACTTATGTCATCTTCTCTAAGGGGCATCAACGGTAAACACTTATTACCCCACCCTCTCAAAATCTCTACTTTAAATGAATTAACTACTTCTATCAGATAACCCTGGTCACAAAGAGTTCCTCAATATAATTAAGTTCTTTAACAAGGTCCTCGTTAAGAGTGGTCATGCGGGCAGCCCTCACCATTTGTCCTTTCACAATGTTTTTTTTCAGTGAATGATCAACAGTTTGACAATTTAATATCCAAATTATACACCATCTTGTTAAGTTACAGGTCCATTTTAACAAGTAAGCAATGGAACACTATGACTAAAGGCCTACCTCATAGTCTCTCCAAGACAGAAAAACTTAAAATTCTATCTTCGGTAAAATTCACTTCTTGGGGTCAATATTGGAGTGTATTTATTTGGAAGTATTTACACAGAACATTTTTAACTCCTGATAAAATTGATAAATTCAAAAAATTTAACAACATCATTTGCTGGAGGTGTCTAACATCATGTAATGCAGATTGGTTCCATATTTTCTGATTGCTCTAAACTAAGGAATTTTTTGGAGAGATATTGATAATTTTCTTTCAGCTTTATTTTCAGATAACTTCATATTAACTAAAACTTTCATTTTTCTTAATGCTGATGAAACTTTTTTCTTTAAATAATTTAGATTCATACTTATGGACAATATTAGCAGTAGCTAGGAAATGTATTACAATGAAATGGACCTCTACTACCTCTCAGTCTTGGTGAATTTCTCTCTTCACTAGAAGAAACCATAAGCAAGGAGGTCAGAACTAAAGAACTTGGAATATATCCAAGGAGTTTTACTAACAATCCATGGCCAAAGGTTTCAAACCTAATTGAGGCTTTCTAAACTGATTTTTAACTCTCAAATAAACACAAAACTGCCAACAGGCAAATAAACACAAATTACAAAAAAATAAAAAATAACCACAACCTACAGATGTACCACGAGTAACTGTTTATTACAATTAGCGGCAAACAACTAAGCACTTTCAAAGCACTTTCACCTTTTGAAATATAAGGCATCATCAGAGTCACTTGCAGTCACATCTAAAACCACTTTTAAAAGCCCCTGACCTGCATAACAACCAATCAGCTCCCACTTCATCATAACCAATCAATTCCTACTTCCTTCATGTGAAATCTTGCCTTTAAAGCAACATCCTCTCTCTGAAATACCATATTATCTAAAAAATATTAAACAATGAATCTTTACAAAATATAAACAAAATAACAAAAAAAATTTCAAATTGTTAATTCAAAACACATTAGCAACCCACAAAAATTCAGTAAATGATTTTTTTCAATTCTTTTGTTTGCACTTAAATTAATTATATTTCATTAGCTCTTTGTTTAACAATAGGGACTAAGGAAACATTCATTCATGCCTGGTGGAACAGTGGAATTCAACCATAAATGCCATCTCATCTCTCTTACTTCCACCTCTATTCTAGCATCACCACCCTTTTCATTTGGTAGAACCCTATCAATCACAAAAAAGAGAAGCCTTTTAACATTTTTACATTTAGTACTGTGAAGATGTAAAGCATTATGCACGTCCCTATTCCTGATGGCTCTAAGGTGTTCGCTAATTCTACCTCTAAGCCTACGGTTAGTTTTACCAACATAAAAACCCAGGCAAGATGTGCATGTAGCCAAATATACCACCATAGATGTGTTACAATTACATTTCCGAGGACAATTCATGGAAGCACCATAACTGCTGATCAAGACATATGGCCATTATTAATGAACTTGCAATATCTTCAAGCACCACATTTGGACATCAACGATCTATAGCCCACTTTCCTTTTTCCATTAGAATGCATTTCTAAAATGCTCTTAATATTTTTGCCCCTACTGCATACAATCTTAGGGATCATACCTAACCTCTCCTTGGTTTTATGTTCTAAACATATCTCCCAGCATTTGTTTATGTCAGGGACAAGACCTGTTGTCTGTGTATTATAACACACAACCATTGCATCAAATTGATCTATATTTCTAGTTGCCCTGTTGTTCGCTATTGATCGGTTAACTCCCTTTATTAGTATAGGGCCAAAGGAGGCATGTCTTTTATTTAATATTTCACTCTTAATTTTAACAAGTAACTTCAGTGGATAACCTCTCTCCACAAACATCCAAATCAGGATAAATAATTCCTTCTTGAATGTCATATCATCACTCATAAGACATGACAACCTCACACTTGGCCCCTGATAATGCTCCTCTTTTGATGAACAGGGTGGCAACTGCTATAGTAGAGTAAAGTGTCTGAGTAGGTCTCATTCCATTCCTGTAAACCAAATGATTCAATGCGCCATTCTCACTATTCTTGGACAGATGGATATCTAAATACTCAATTTCACTAAAATTCTATTTGCTAGTAAATTTGAAAAATGTAGTCATGGGGCATCAACGGGAAACACTTATTACCCCACCCTCTCAAAATCTCTTCTTTAAATGAAATAACTACTTTTATCAGATAACCCCTGGTCACAAAGAGTTCCTCAATATAATTAAGTTCTTTAACCAGGTCCTCAATAAGAGTAGTCATGCAGGCAGGCCCTCACCATTTGTCCTTTCACGATGTTTTTTTTCAGCGAATGATCAACAGTTTGACAATTTAGTATCCAAATTATACACCATTTTGTTAAGTTACAGGTCCATTTTAACAACTAAGCAATGGAACATGATGACTAAAGGCCTACCTCATAGTCTCTCCCAAACAGAAAAACTTAAAATTCTATCTTCAGTAAA
This sequence comes from Protopterus annectens, assembly GCF_019279795.1. NCBI lineage: Eukaryota > Metazoa > Chordata > Ceratodontiformes > Protopteridae > Protopterus > Protopterus annectens. Next base: position 141,530,521 of record NC_056749.1, on the reverse strand, counting down.
ATTTACTTATTGGGGTCAATATTGGAGTGTATTTACTTGGAAGTATTTTCACAGAACATTTTTAACTCCTGATAAAATTGCTAAATTAAAAAAATTGAATAACGTCATTTGCTGAGGGTGTCTAACATCATGTAATGCAGATTGGTTCCATACTTTCTGATTGCTCTAAACTAATTAATTTTTGGAGAGATATTGATGATTGTCTTTCAGCTTTATATTCAGATAACTTCACATTAACTAAAACATTCATTTTTCTTAATGTTGATGAAACCCTTTCTTTAAATAAATTAGATTCATACTTATTATGGACAATATTAGCAGTAGCTATGAAATGTATTACAAGGAAATGGACCTCTACTACCTCTCAGAGTGAAATTATCTCCTTACTAGAAGAAACCATAAACAAGGAAGTCAGAACTAAAGAACATATCCAAGGAGTTTTACTAACAATCCATGGACAAAAGTTTCAAACTTAATTGAGAATTTCTGAACTGATTTTTAACTCTGATTCACTGAAAGATTTTTTCTTAAAATATTTGTACTATTTCAAACATTTTTCAGGCCTGTGTAAATAATGCAAATAGTTGACTTAGTTTCATTGTCGTTAAAAGTTGTCTGTTCAGTATAATCAATGCATTAGACCGTGTTTATTCTCTTATTTTATCGTTTATAAAATATTGGGAAAAAAATAAATCCTTTGTCAAGGAGGATGATCAGGCAACATTTTTGGAATGTCAGGTGCATCTTAAGTGGGTCTGCACTTTAAAGATGAAGAAACCTTATGATAATGTATGCTGTATGGATGGAAATGAATGCTGAAGTTCTCATATGTACAATGACTGGAACTTTAGTTTTGCTCATAACTCCTTAAAGGCATACACCCTGAACATGACAAAACTGAGGTCCAGATCAGACAGGTGTTTTAAACTGATCAGGATCAGCTGTAAGCTAACAAAAACAAATGTTATATACTCACTAGAACAACACATCTGTGTTGTCAATTTTCATCCTTCCTCAACCGAAGGGTCTCTGCTCTGATCTTGGATCCAGCTTTGGCCACTTCTGAAATCTTTGGCTCCATAGCTCAAGCTCTACCACTTACCCATAATTGTCCTATTTAGCTTGAATTCCCTCAGATTGAGTTTGCCCACTGTAAAGCCTACAGTACTGTTCATAACACAAAAGTGAGTAATAATAATATAGTATAATGGTCAATAAAATTCCAGTTAGACTGCAAGGAAAGAAAGAAAAAAAGAATAAGAGACCGGTGCTCATCAAAAGGCAGGGAATATGACACACTTCGGGTTGAACTAGGAGACCAGAAATAAAAACTTTCAAACTGGAAGGGGGTTGGACGGTGGGAAGTTGAGGAAGGACAAAAACAGACAACACAAATGCATCGTCATGCTGAGTACACAACTGTTGTATCTGATGTTGTTATTTTTGTCCGTTCCTTAACTGCTGGGACAGAGTTCCAGCTAGAAAAAAAACAGGGTGGTCTTCAAGGAAGGATATTCCAGAGTACAGCTGTCAAATTCTGCCCTATTTCTAGACAAGATGTCTAACGTGTACTGAGCAATGAAGGTACAAGAATTAGGCCAAGTGGGAGCTACAGAAACGTCATCTATGGAAGCTCTGGACAAGAAAGCTGATGATGTGGCCACAGATCCAGTGGAATCAGCATTAGGAGGTTTAGGAAGTGTCACTCCCTTCTTCTTATAGACAGAAGAAATGCAATCAGTGAGCCATCTAGCTAAAGTCATTTCTGAAACGAATTTGCCCAACTTGGCTTTGGAAAAGGAAACAACTGGCCTGATTTTCTCAAATCTTTTGTTCTATGGAGATAAAATCTAAGGTGTCTATGAACATCCAAAAGGTGCAGCATGTATTCTCCTTTGTTGGAAAAGTTTGGAAAGAAAACAGGAAGGCTGATGGATTGACTTATAGCCATTTCTGAAGTCACCTTAGGTAAAAAAAAGAATGATTAGTACAGACAGACACACTGTCCTTGTGAAAGATCAGATATGTTGGATTATAAGAGACAGCCTGGAGTCCTGATAACCATCTGGCTGATGTGATCACAACCAGAAAAATAGTTTCCCAAAAACTATAAGTCCACTTTGGCAGCTGGTTCAAAGGGAGGCCGAGTCAGAGCTTCAACAAGTACTGTTAAATCCCATGGAGGAGTAGGATCTTTAAAAATGGAATCAGGGTAAAAATGTACCTTCAAGAAATATTTTGCATAATTTAAATGATGCCAGAGATGAATGGTTATCTCCTACATGAAAATTCGAGATGGATACAAGTTGAATCTTTATTGTAAAATGACTAGCTCTACTGTTAAATATGGAAGCAAGAAAGTCTAGGATAGCTGAAAAAGGTGCTAAAAGGGGATCTAATTGCCTCTGGACAGTGCAGACAGAGAATCTTTTCCATTTGCTTTTACACACCTTCATAGTAAATTCCTCATGAGAAGATATGAGGATGTGATGAATCAGGGAGGAAAAGCTGGACTGCCTAGTTATCATTGGAAGTGGAGACACCATGCAGTCAACTTGAAGGTCTGAATGTCTGGATGAGTCATCCCTGATGGATGAGAGGAGATCCTAGGCTGGATCCAACACGTAAGGGGGGGCTCACAAGATGAGGCCACAAGAAGGGTAAACATACTTGTTGAGGCCAGAATGGGACAAATGAGGATTACTTTGCTCTTCTGGTGAGAAGCTTTCTGAAGAAATTTGGGAACTAGAGGTGTAGTAGGAAATCAATATAGGAGTCCAGAGGGCAAATCGTGAATAAAAGAGTCTCTTAGTGATCCCCCTCTGGGGGGGATCACAGCAGAGTGCCTGCTGCACTTGGAGATGAGAGGGGAAGCAGAGAGACTGCAGCATGGCTAGCCCCAATGATGAAAAATTGTTTCTGCCACCTCAGGGTTGACAGACCTTTTATGAGAAAGAAAGAATGAACTGCTGAATTTGTTTGCTAGCACATTGGACTGGGCCAGTGCCTTGGTTGTGTTTGGGGACGGCACATTGGACTGGGCCAGTGCCTTGGCTGTGTTTGGGGATGGCACATTGGACTGGGCCAGTGCCTTGGCTGTGTTTGGGGACGGCACACTGGACTGGGCCAGTGCCTTGGTTGTGTTTGGGGACTGCACATTGGACTGGGCCAGTGCCTTGGCTGTGTTTGGGGATGGCACATTGGACTGGGCCAGTGCCTTGGCTGTGTTTGGGGACGGCACATTGGACTGGGCCAGTGCCTTGGCTGTGTTTGGGGACGGCACATTGGACTGGGCCAGTGCCTTGGCTGTGTTTGGGGACGGCACATTGGACTGGGCCAGTGCCTTGGCTGTGTTTGGGGATGGCACATTGGACTGGGCCAGTGCCTTGGTTGTGTTTGGGGACGGCACATTGGACTGGGCCAGTGCCTTGGCTGTGTTTGGGGATGGTGCATTGGACTGGGCCAGTGCCTTGGCTGTGTTTGGGGATGGCACATTGGACTTCTCCGAGATATGCAATGCCAAAAGGAAGCATCTGGAAGAGATCACCCACTGCCAAATTCTCATAGCCTCTCAACATGGGGAATATGATCTGGTTCTCCCCTGTTTGTTGATGTATCAGACTACTGACATATTGTCTGTCTGGAATGCCATCATCCCCAGCATCTTGAAATGCCTTCAGTGCTAATATGACAGCTCTCATTTCCAGGACATTAATGTGAAGACTGACCTCCAATTGAGACCAACTGCCTTGGACCATCCTTCCCAAGTAATACCCCCCACACCCTAGTTGGGAGGTGTCCATTGTCACTGCTGCTGTGGAAGGATAAAAGTGCATCCCTGAAACTTCTTTTGCAGTGATCCACCAGGCTATGGGTTCCCTGTAACTCTTTGTAATACGTACTGGCATGGGTTGGGGGGTATTGTTATACTGGCTACTGCAGTGCAAACATCCATTGCAGTACCCTGATATAATACCATACTAGTTGCACTACAAGACACTGACATAGATCCAAGGAGTTGTAATACCAGCATTGCTGGGCTAAAGGAAGAGAAAGAAAATGTGGGATGTTTGACTCTTAAGGTATTTACTCCTGTCTGTGTCAAGCTTGTGATCAGTGTCACCATATCCAGATGAGCACCAATAAATTCCAGGACTTGAATGGCAGAGAGCTGAGACTTGATGTAGTTCACTGTGATGCCCAGCTGAAGACACAGTTGGAGCAAGTAATTCCTGGCTTGAAAGATAGAAACTTGGTGGGAACAAAGATGAGCCAGTCATCAACATATGGAAACACCCGGAATCCCACAAGTCTCAAGTGAGCTACGAACATTGCCATGCACTTGATGAACACCCTGAGGGCTGTGCTGAGACCAAAAGGCATAGCCCTGAGCTGGAAATTATTTGCTCCCAGCCAGAAGCATAGACATCTCCTGGATCACCTACATATTTTGATGTGGTATTACACATCCTCAAGATCTACTGAGCACATCCAATTATCCTTGCAAAATAGGGGTAGAATGGACTGGACTGTAGCCATTGGAAACTTCAAGAGTTTGATGTACTAATTCAAATTGCTGAGATCCAAGATAGATCAGTTCTCCATTTCTGTTTGGAACCAGAAAGAAAGCTCAAAACCATTCCTGGCCTGAAGGACCATTTGGATGACTCTTTTGGCCAGCAGTTTTTCTATTTCTATAGCTGCTACTTTCCTCTGCCTGGGGGGAGCATCTGGGATTTTTGTGGACTGTTTGGGGGCAGAAGGGAAAAGGATATGTAATAACATCTGGGTAGGACACTCTACACCCAGGTATCTTTAATGATAGCTGTCCAGGTTTCCAGGTGCAGGAATAAGCATCCCCCCCAACTGTCTCCAGAGTGCAGCAGTTGGGCAACCTTTCAGGAGTGCTGGAAGGGATTCTCAGTGAAAGAATTGTATTTATTACTGCTTGGTAGTAACTTGATTAAAGTGTAGCTATCATTCTAAGTCTTTTGGATTAAGCACTTGGGCTTCAGACCAGTTGTTTTACATTAGGAAGGTTTGTGGCCTGCACTGTGATGGCAGGACAAATAGCTTACATCCTTCTAAGTTGTGAACTGCTGATTGAGGGCTCAGTGTCTGTTATTCTAAAAGTGTATTAGTTCTGGTTTAAGCACTTGGGCTTCAGGCCAGTTATTTTACATTAAGAAGGTTCATGGTCTGCACCCTTGTGGGAGGAGAGGCTGGACTCTGCCCTTCTGAGCTGGGAATTTCTGGTTAAAAGCTTATAGTGCCTGCATATTTGAACTGTTTCTTACTGAAATTGGTACACCTTGTTTGCTGTAGCATAGACTAGATCCAGGCCTGCTGAATCTAGCTTTATTTGTATGCTGCTTGTTTGTTTGCTTGTTATTTCCCTGAAATGCTAATTCCACCTAAAGCGCTTTTCAGCACTTCTGTGGATCCCTAGTGATATCTGCATTGCTTACTGTACTTATTTCCTTGTTTCACTTGAAAGTTACTGTTTGTCGTTTTTGCATTTAAGTTACCTGAAACACATTGCATTTAAGTTACCTGGCACTTGCTCACTAAAGCAATTATATAAGTCAGCACTAAAATATTAAAAGCACTACACCCTCACAAACTCCCCTTGAGTACCTCGTTCCCCATTGGCCCTTTTTTTCAATTATAAAGGAATTCCCAATACTATTCTAGCATGTCCAAAGGTCAGTTGTCAATCTCCTCTCCGGTCCAGCTGGTGAATCTCAGAATCTTGAGGCAATGTTACAACTGCCTCATGTACACAGACAACCCTCTCCTCCTCCCAAGTTCCAACACATGTGACAGATGCAACCATATAGCCATACTGGAGGCTAAGCTCTCTCAACTCAGTACTGGTGAAACCAGTCAGGAGGAGAAGGAAACCACACTCACTACAATTCCAATCTCACATAGACCTACCACGACAGCAAACCAAACACATAAACACACAAAAACATACTCGGAGGCTCTAAATAAAAATCTGCCTAAGCAACAGAGACCTCCAAAGCAGACACCCAAGCAACCGCTACCCCAAAACAATACTCGTGCAACACATAGCTCACAAAGTCAGTGTGCCGAACAGTCACAGCCCTTAAGGCTAAACAACACACCTGATACACTTGTAATAGGTGACTCTATCGTCAGGCACACTGACGTCCCGCTCACCAGGCTGAACAAGGAGAAGGTCATGGTGAGCTGCCTGTCGGGTACTAGGATCCGCCACATAACACAAGCATTCAGGTCACTCCAAGGCAAGTACAAATATGACTCAGTCATTGTCCATGCTGGTGTGAATGACCTGAGACGTATCTCCCTGGACTACATGAAGAGAGACATAGAGGAGCTCCCTGAGCATGTAGCCCAGGTCGGTATGACCCTGACCTTGAGTAGCATCTTACCCTCACCAAGAATGATGCCACAATATGAAGACAAGATGATCAATTTCAACAATTGGCTTAAGTATTGATGTCATTCAAAGGGGATCCAATGCCGGTCAGCCTGGGATGACATGCTCGACAAGCCACGATGCTTCACTAGGGATGGCTTGCACCTGTCACCCCTGGGCTTTCGGATATTGGAAAAGGCTCTTGCTACCCCCATAGTGCCTTTTTTAGGCAAGGCTCAAAAGACAAACCCACCTCCATAGGTATCACAAGGGATAAGAAACTAAGAGTAATGCTACTCAATGCCAGAAGTCTAAACCTCAAGATGCACGCACTCTAAACTCTCCTTAGCATGGAGAACATTGATATCTGTGCAGTAACAGAAACCTGGTTCAAGGATCCCGAGAGCACCCCAGCACTACCAGGTTTTACGTCATACCATGCTTTTCGGCCCCAAAACTTGGACCGTACTAGAAAATGAGGGGGAGTATCAATATTCGTCAAAGATACCCACACCTCCAGGTTGGTGGCACAGCACGAAGCATCAGAGAATATCCATGTGCAACTAACAGTGGGTAAAACTGCCTTCCAGTTTATAGCCTGCTACAGACCACCCTCCCAAACCCAGGAACCCCACTCGGCCTTCCTGAGAACACTGGAAAATATGAAGGTCTCTCCAAACACCATTATATTGGGCGACTTCAACTACCCAAACATAGACTGGGAGCATTACTCTAGCTCCAACACCCTAGCCCAAAGGTTCCTAGAATTTATAAACTCAAATGCTATGGAACAACTTGTTACCACTCCCACAAGAGTGGAAAACATACTGGACATGATCATCACCAACATGGGGACTCTTATGCTCCAGACCAGAAGTGTATCCCTCACTGGTAAGATCAGACCATAGACTAATCTCACTGGATATTCACATCCTGACTCCACCCCCTGCCCTGAAAATCACAGTGAAAAACTTCTCTAAAGCAAATTTCACACTCCTCAAAATCGAGATGGAATCCTTCAAAGCCCCCGGGCCTGTGAAAAATATGGCCCAGACCGCAGAATCCTTTATAAATGCATTCTATGAACACCTTCAGGAATGCATGGATCATGCAATCCCAAATAAAACCAAGACCCAATCCTCCAAAGGCAGACGTCCTGTCTGGTGGACCCCAGCCATAAACAAACTATAAAGTAGAAGGAGGAAGCTACTACACGATGGAGCAATATCCCAAAAAGGGAAGGCATCTCTGATCAGTATTAGCAAAAAACTACGGGCACTCATAAAATCGTCTAAGGCCAGCTTCGAGAGAAAAATTGCGCAGGACACTAAGGATAATCACAAGGCTTTCTTTAGTTATGTTAGGAACCTGGGTGGGAATTCACAGATATGCTCAGAATTAGTCCAAAATGACAAAAAATACACCGAACCCACAGACATTGCCAACATCCTAGCTGACAGGTTCAGCGCAAACTTCTTCCCCCCCTCCCCACCAAAAGGGCAAATATTTATCCCAGCAGAGTGCTGCCTCCCTGACATTTCAGATGCTCAGGTAAGAGCTACCCTCTCCAAAGCAAAAAACACAGCATCAATGGGACCAGACGGTGTCCCGGGCTGTGTCCTACATGAACTCCAAGAAGAGCTAAACCCAAACATAAAAATACTGTTCAATCTCAGCCTTACTACAGGATATATACCCAAAAAGTGGTGTACAGCAACAGTGGTCCCTCTCCACAAAGGTGGTGCCTCAACGGATCCTGGAAACTATCGCCCCATAAGCCTGACTAGCTTGGTCTGCAAAGCTATGGAAAGGATCATCATGGACCTAATAAATAAAGATATTGGGGACCTACAGACACTGGATCCTACCCAGTTCGGCTTTGTTAAGGGCAGATCCTGCCTCTTAAACCTGGTTGATTTCTTTGAAACAGTCACCAAGGCCATTGACGAGGGGAAGGTGGTCCACACAGCCTACCTAGACCTTGCAAAAGCCTTCGATACAATACCCCACTTGGGCATTATAGAAAAGCTCACCAGCTTAAATATAAACCCCTATGTCACTAGATGGGTTGCAAACTGGCTCAAGGACAGAACCCACATGGTTAGAATTGCTGGAGCCATGTCTGACTCCAAACCAGTTACAAGTGGCGTCCCCCAAGGCTCAATCCTGGGACCTCTGTTGTTCGGTATATATTTCTCGGAGGTACAGGCCAACACAGAAGGACTGTGGCTGACTAAGTTCACAGATGACTGCAAACTGGGTGCCATAATCGACTCTCCAGCTGACACAAGCATCCTCCAAAAGGGCCTCATAGAAACAGACAACTGGTGCCAGAGCCATGGCCTCAAGCTAAACACCAAAAAGTGTATAGTCATCCCCTTTGGCAAAAACAAAGTGCCCACAAATTACCACATAGGTGGTAATCCATTAAGTACAGAAGAAGTAATTAGGGACCTGGGGACCCAAGTTGATAGCAATCTCTCATGTGACAACCACGTGGCCAAAGTGGTTAGAAAAACATTTTATATAGCCCACCTAATCATGAAGGGATTCACATCTAGATCAGGGGAGGTCATCGTACCTCTTTACTTATCCCTCATCAGGCCCATAATTGAGTACAATGCCCCTTTTGGGATGTACCTTACCAGACACCTGCAGCAACTGGAAAGACCTCAAAAGTACCTCACCAAGAGGATCATAGGGCTCAAACAGATGCCATATGCTGTCTGGTTAAAGAAACTCCAGCTCTACTCAGTGGCATACAACCTGCTCAGAGGCGATCTGTGCCTGACGTATAAAGCCATGTCCAACCCGGAATTAATGGACATGCTGCCCCTCAGAAAATCCAAATCCCATCGAGCTACGCGCTCGAGAGACTTGAACCTCAGCACTGAAATAAATAGGACATGCTGGAGGGACAGATTCATAACCCAGAGGCTCCCTTCACTCTGGAATAAAATCCCAGTCCAGGTTAGGCAGAGTCCCTCATAGACTCTCCAAGAGGAATCTTGATGAGTGGATGGGAGATCGTAGGTTTACCCCGGGTATCACTTCTGTGTCACTGTTAAACAGAGGCACAGTATACTAACCTCGAAAAAGGGCATAGCAAAATTAATTTAAAATGGGTGGCGAAAGCCAAACACACTCTGGCTAGGCTTATAAATGCCCTAGGGCAGATAGCCTAGTATGAACCTATGAACCTCGGAAGCCCTGTTTTTTTGGGCTTCCTCTGCCATGCCGGCAACATCTTTCATTGGATTTTCCTCTCTGCCATGGGAGTACCTGTTCCCATGGGAGTCTAAGTCACAAGGCTCTTCCCAACAGAAGCATATCTTCCTACCACCTCTCTGATTTCGAGAAAAGGTCCTTTGAAAGGAAGAGAAATGCATCCCTATGACAAATAATGTCTTCCTATCTTGTTCACTCCTAGATAAGGTTTCTTTTACTTTGGGGCTGAATAAGGTGGCTCCAAAGGAATCATTGGTGAATGATGACTTGAAAGGCTCCACAAAATCACTGTGGCACATCCAGATGTACTGTCTCATGACCATTCCTCAACCTCCAGCTCTCAAAGCTCACTCTGACATGTAAGACATCAACCTTAGAGCAACATTTGACTAAGACTGCAGGGTAGTCAGTTGCAAAAAAAATGGTCTTGTCCTCTGCAGATGAGGACCCCAAGAGGGCACTGGAAAACTCTCTGATCTAGTCCCTCTGAAATCTTGTAATGTGTGGCAAATACTTCAGTGACCCAAGACTGAAGGTCACTGATGTATAACCTACTTCCCAAACCTGTCCAATGCCCTGAAACTCTCTCCTTCAGGGGCTGGACAGAAAAACACTGTTCAGCAAGTTCTTAGTGGCCACTGCTATGACCATAGCATCTACAGGAGACCCTTTTTCCAATGGGCTTGATCCTTGGGCACAACAAAGTACTTAACTGGCCTCTTGAGTATAGGCTGCATGATATCTGGATCCTTCCAAGACCGCAGACGATAAGGTCCACCATCTCATCCACGAAAGGGACTTCCCAGAACATAGCTGAGCTACCTCTGAAAGCCTCAAAAAAACTGAGTCCTCCTAGGAAGAGGGGCTGGAAGACCAACCACCTTTCTGCCTCAAAAGTTTGAGTATTTCACGGAAGCAAACATCTTGAAGGGGTGATCTGGGGGACCATTCCCCTCCATTCAAGTCAGTGTCATCTGTCATTGAATCCTGTGGGAAATCTAACTGCCTACTTTTGCAAGTACACTTCCCAGGAGGTCCCCTGATGGGATGATCCAGAGAGGCCGGTCTCTAGGCTAGAAAAGGCTTGCTGCCATGATAGGACAGCATGAAGGGACTCAATGACCAAAGAAGAAGATCATTGTGGAGGTAGTGGAGCCGAAGCCACAAAGGTGGAAAACACTCTTTCCACTACCACAGAACAGGCCTATATTACAATGTTGAACTCACAGGAGTTTGAACATTGTAATATCGAACCCAAAAGTCTGAAATATGAAAACAGCAATGCCACAGCACATAGATTATTTTCCCAGGGAAAAAAATTGGTGGGCCATTTTTGGGGCTTTGCTATTTCCTCCACTGTGGTGAGATCTCAGAGTTGGTATATTTAAGTAGGGGGTGTGTGGGGACACAGCTCCCCACATTGTGCGGTGTGGAGGATGAAGCCCCCCACTTTAAGTTTAAAGTGCAAGTGTTTTTTTTTTTCTTTGTAATGGAACAGCGATTTTTTTCCCTGCAGAAAAAAATTGCTGATCTATGTTTTTGTAATTACTGGGTTTCGAATTTCACCTTTTGAAGGATACCCAGCAATGGTATACAAGGGAAGAGGGATAGCCAGCAGTGGTATGCAAGGGGAGAAGGATACCCAACAATGGTATGCAAGGGGAAAAGGATACCCAGCAATGGTATGCAAGGGGAGAAGGATACTCAACAATGTTATGCAAGGGGAGAAGGCTACCCAGCAATGGTATGCAAGGGAAGACGGATACCCAGCAATGGTATACAAGGGGAAAGGGATACCCAGCAATGGTATACAAGGGGAAAGGGATACCCAGCACTGGTATGCAAGGGAGAAGCATACCCAGCAATGTTATAAAAGGGGAGAGGAATACCAGCAGTGGTAGGGGAGAGGGATACCAGCACTGGTAACACAGATGTACCCTTGACAGGACACACAAGGTATAAAAGGGTAAAGAAGCAAAGCACAAGACCTACAAGGTAAAGCAGAGAAAGGAAAAATAAGTGTTTTTAGACGGAAAAAAACATAATATAAATATATGTATAATTTACAGAAAACAGGGGAGGAAAGAACAAGTATAACAGCTTAAGAAGCTATTAAAATACCACAAAAATCTCAAATCACTCATGCCTGAGCTACGGTAGACCATATCCATAAGCTGAAGCAACAAGTGGGATCTTAGGGAATTCAAGCTAAACAGGAGTGTTCTGAGTAAAGGGAGGAGCGTAAACTATTATGTCAAAGAATTTAGAAGTGGCCAAAATCAGATCTGAGGTTAGATCCAAGAACCATTGGTTGAGGAACAGACGAAAATTACATAAGTCCTGAGGTAGTACCACCGGGTCTATATCACGAAATTGAACTTCCAAAATGTCGAACACCATAAGTTTGAACATGGAAGATCGAATTTGGATAACATCAAAACTTTAAAACAGCAAATTTTTTTCCCAGGGAAAGAAATTCGCTGTTCCAAAAAACACACACAACACAATCACACCAAACACATTCAAAACCTACACTAAACCTAACATACATCACTATCTATGCACTATCCTTAACCCAGCCCTAACCCTAAAGTTCGTCACTATCACACACTTATCTGACCCACGCCCTAACCCTAAAGTCCGTCACTATCGCACACTTACCTGACCTGCGCCCTAACCCTAAAGTTCGTCACTATTTCTTCGTACACTTACCTTGACCTGGTCCAAAAATGTCGAAGCTGCAAAACCGGCCAACCGAATTCTTTCCCTGGGAAAGAATTCGGATTTCCGCACCTTCGACATTCTCAATTTTCCATCTACCAAGTTCAGCCTTCCGGTATTTGGCGTTCTTTACATTCGATTTCGCAATAGGAACCTGTACCACCCATTGTTCAAACCAAAAAATACTATTTGACTCGGAGGTGCAGACAACCACAGTGAAGATATCCCTAGGCATTTCAGTGACTTCTGAGACCATAGCTAGGAAGTCTACAGGTGATCTACAGCAGGATTTCTGGAGTAGATCAGGTTGTCACCACAACCATGGGAGCATCCTTGCTTATAACCACGCACTATTTTAATGCCAATGATCTGGCAGCCTGAATCCATGCCATGATCAGCCAGCAAGGAGCAACATGAAATCATTTTGGTCCTCCTGTTTCCAGATTTCCTTCAAGGCACAAGAAGGGTATGATTCCATAAAAAGAATGTCCTATGCCAAAAGACACAGAATGCCCCCACTACAATATGTCCCTTGCTCTGTTGAGCAAAGTTAAAAGGGAAGGAAGAATGTATTCTACTGGATGGAAAAGTTTGTTCATAGGTAGGTACTAGGCTATTGGCCCTAGGGCCTATATAAGCCTAGCCAAAAAGGTACCCTGGCTTTTGTATCTGAAATAATCATCATCAGAGGACTACAGACAAGTCAGAGGGTACAACACCTCAGTCTCTCCATCATAAATTTAAAGAAATAATAAAATGATCTCTGTCTATGGCCTTCTGGAAGATAATAATTGCCTTCCAAAACAGGGGGTTGACCTTGCATCCCATGTATGTGATAAAATGCCACATGATGAACTAGTTGCCTAACTGAGGGGGATGCCCTGGAAGCATATTTGTTGCCACGGTAATCACAGCCCGAAAGATTGCTCTTAGTTTAAATTAGTTGATATTGAGTTATATCTCCATGAGACCACACCCCTTACACCATATGGAAGCCCATTCTGAGGTCTCCACCAAGCAAATGAAGTGTCCATTGTCTGAGTCGAATAGTGGTTTAGATTAAGAAATTGAAGTTCCATATGAATGCTGGTGGAAATGGTTCAAAACGCAACAACGCAGCAACAAAGATATCCTACCAGGAGAAGGTTCAAAGTCCTCTAAGCTGCCTTCATCCCTAGGTGTGGAAATGACAGCATGACTATCATGGCATCCATTAATCCCTGAAGATAAAACACAGTCCATAAAATGAATCCTGTACTACAATCTAAAATGTTCATGTCCAGAGAAACCATTCAAATCTCCTAAAATTTCAGTGGCACAAGTTCCTCTAAGGAGCCCTTCAGTAACCTCGCATACCAGATGAAGTCATTTCAATTCAGAATAAGTCAAAAACAATCCATAACAGGGAAATTTGAAACTAAAACTCTCAATCCTCTTCATAAATGGACAGTCTCAACAGCCCCTGACAGCTGCAGAGTGTGTGTCTGTCCTAATAGTTCTGCTGACCTGCAATGTTTCACTAGGGGAGCTCTTAAGAAGCAGTGAGGAGCTCCAGGACTTGACCAATAATGACAATATCTAGAATTCAGTGGTCCCTTCTAAGTTGGGGTGAATTGAGAGACCACTAGCACATGGACAGTCTCAGACCAGATGTAATGACTGCTTTAACTTAACCAGGTTCTTCCTTTTGGGTGACTTATGTTTAACGGCAAGGGATTGCGAAAACCATGTGACACTTCAGCAGCTTTGATGACAGAGATGGCTAGCCTTGACAGAGAAAGAAGTGGCTGTGCAGGGGGACCAAAACAACCTTCTGCAATGGCTGAGGTTGGTTTCTCTTAAGAAGGTCAACAACTTGGTCAAGGGTGGCTAATCAAAGAGTGCTTCCTTCTTTCAATAGGCATCTTGGATGTTGTTCACGAGTTACTCCTCTAGAAAGAATAGCCTTGGCCATGCTATGTCATGTAGCATGTACTTGATCGTGTAAGCCTTGGCTTTTTTTTTTTTTTGGCCACAGCAGCTGAACATCAAGCCATGCTCTCCCACTACTACAATCCCCCCTTCTTCATGTCCCATCCTGGTGGACACTCTGCTGTTCCCCTCACTGGGAGGGTATCCCCTTGGGAGGCCTCCTGCTCTAAGGCCAACTCTAGTGGGTTAGGTACACCACCAGGGCATGCAATGAAACAGGCTAGCAGAGCGATAATTATCCATCCATAAGTGGGGAGTTTTGCATGGCCTATCCCCCCCCAAATGGTGAGGCTATCCAGTTCAGACTGGGCTGGCAATGGGAGAAACACATCGAGCATGAGTTCTGATGCCAGCCACAGGATGGGCCTACCGTCTTCAATTTCTTAGACCCCTACCAAACCCGGCATCATATCCTTGGACTCCAGGCTTCAACAGAAGCTATCGGCTAATTCTACAGCATTTTCTTCCCCAAAGATAGGCACACCTATCCAACTTGTTGGTCTTTCAGTCATCTGAAACACAAACTAGACTTGGGTAACCTGGACTGCAGTTAGACCTTTATCCCTCTACTCCACTGGAGTGGCAAAGTATCCACAAAAATGTACAGCAAACAACATGGAAGGTCAAATTAATAGGTGTGCTAAGCCTCACTATGTAGTCCTCCTTGAGTCCAGACTCAGGGAGATTCTCAACCTTTTATTAAACTTTACCTACAAAGTGGGACTGGAACTTGGTCAAAAGACAGAAACAGTTAAAGGTTTACGTCTCAACTTTTCAGGAAGTAGTCTTTCTTGCCATATATATATGTTCTGTGCATTAGACTATTTATCAGGTGACAGCATGGGAAAAAAGTGGTGCCGTCTGGGTCTTATGCTACACTGAAGATCACATAAAGACTCAGCCTAAAGGTACTTAGTAAAGGACTCTCTTCTTTCAGCCAGTGACTTACAGAATGCGTCAGTGCAGGGCACCTCAGACACTGAAAAGCATCCTTAATAACTAGCTCTCAGGAGAAGATACTTCAGGGCTTTTACCATAGACTATAGCAGTTTGTGGAGGGTAGGGTGTGGCCATTCCAGATTGTCCAGCATCAGCCTGGGAATGTCCCCAAGCAAAGGTATTTGAATGCGGTTTGGGTTCATTATTCATGTCCTCAGATACAGTAGTTTGCAGATTAGCAGCACGACTGAAGGGGAGTCCTGCAGTCTCCATCAGCAGGACTGATCTTGTATGTGGTATCCTGAGTAGAAAAACATGAGAATGACACCTATAGAGTATCAAGCAACTTGGAGTCTGCAGGTAACTATGATGCAAGAGATAGCAAGGCCAGTGCTGGATTTGGTTTTAACTTCTGACTACATTCCCCAAGTATCAGCTCCCATTTCTCTGACTGCTAGTTCCTAAAAGACAATGAACAGCTGCTGGGCATTTGAGCTCTGGACTATGAACTGGGGTATGGGGAAATCCAGTGAAGCAACTGTTCTGCTGGGTCAGGGAAAATGATCTGGGAAAATGATCACTTATCCCTGCATTAATCCCACCTATGTCTGTATGCCCTCATGAGTCAATTTATCACGCACGTCAACCACAGCCTCCAGTTTATAGATGCCAGTTTTACCATGACTAAAGGACATGCAATAAAATGGGGATGGGGGTGAATGTCTGTCATGGGCATCACATCTTCCACTGCGGAAGTAGAAAAAGTGGTACAGCCTAGAGTATTTACTACTTGAATATGGGCTCAACACATGCAGAAGAGAAGGGTTAGTCTAACACTAGACCTGCCTGCTAGAGAGGTGAGGTACAGCTTATTCTGTAAGACAATGCCCATGGTAATGTCCACTATGTGCCTACAGCCAAAAGGTGGGCCCTTCCACCAATGGCCTGATGGCTTCCGTATCGTGAGTTATTAGAAAACCAACAAGTTTTTCCTTCTGTCATCATCAAATGGTATGATTAAAATGTCGATATGGCAATGTTTCATGTCACATTCTTTCCCCATCACATTAAAGGCAATGCCATTGAGGGTACTGTCTGGTAATCAGATATCTAGGTGAAAACACCTACTAGGTTTGTATGGCACTGAAAGCAGAAAGCTTTCATTAATAACAGCAAGATATGAGTGAGTGGCAAGAAAGAACTGCTGGACGTGAGGAGAAATACCCTTAAGGAACCACCATGTAATATTACACTCTGCATCACTATAATGGTTCTCATGTCCCCAGGAGTTTGAAACAACTAAAAATCTGCCAGATTTTGATGGGTGGAAAGGATGAACCCAAACAAGGACCCATTAAAGTGGGTCGTTTGTTGTTAGATTTACAGATAACAGCAAACTATCTTCAATGTGATTTGCTACTTAATTAGGCAAAACCTAGAAATGAATGGCTCAGTCAGTGGTTGGGACAGCAGTATCTTAAGTCACCATACCAAGGTTCAGAACTATAAAGAAATAAAAACTTCAAACATCTAATATCAAGTGTTCTGGCTGTCACTGTTTTCCCTTGATGTATCCACTCACTATGAAGTGTTCAGAAAAAGTCCATCCTTTTTAGTTCTTTTTTATTTCACCTAATAATGTATTTCAGAGTCTTTGTTGCTTTTCCATTGTTTTCACTGGTTGCCCATTTCATTCCTTATTGCGGTCTTTTTTTACCAGGCCTATCTAGCAATTTCTTCATGTCATTCTTTCTTCTTTCATCTCCTCTGTGTCATCAGAACTATAAAATAAAGTACAAAACTTAACTTGACATTTAAAAAAAAAAAAAAAATCAACAGCTTACGTATGAAAACATCCTGGCTTCCACCGTTAGTTTGGAAAGGTCATGTGTACAATAGTAAAGCCACATGATATTCTTCACAAACATCAAAAACAAAGCTATAACCACATTCAGTGCATAGAAATAGGGTCATAGCACTCGTTACAAACACTGCCAAGACTTCAAGTTACAGCAAAATGTAGCCACGTAAACCTTCTGCATAAAGGGCTGGTCTCCTATGCCACACTTACTTTAAGTAACTATATTCCTGCCAAAATAGGAAAGCCTCTCTATCATCACAAACTGACATATCCAAATTTAACTGCTGGTCTAACAGACTCAACCTGTTACATAACCATCCCCACATCAAAAACAAGACACAGAGATAACCTCAGTAGTTAGTCCACATCTTGGATGTGGTACATCACAGTGTACCCCAACCATATCCAACTTCTTCCCCAGTGTTTAATCCTTTATTCGTACTGACCCGTCTTAACCTTATATTTTGACATACGCCATACATTACAAATAGTACTAGCAGAGTGCTTTCTGTGTGTTGTCTGCATGTCCTCCCTGCAGTTGAGTGGGCGTTCGAAAGTCATGCGTAAATGGGCGTGCCTTTGTTGGAGATTGAACGTTGAGCTGGCACGTCAGCATTCGGGAAAACCTACTGCCAATCATTAGCAGACCAGAGTTCTGCTGTGGCGACCCCTAACCTGGAAAAGCCGAAAGACAAACAACTAGCAATGTTCAAAGCCTAGGTTTTGTTGTCAAGATGTAACAAATTTGTATTTTGTTATGTATACTACATTTTGTTAACTTTATACTTTATTGATTATTGTAATGTGTGCATTAAAATTTACTGTTACTCATGGAGCTTTTCTCCCTGGGGCTCTGCTGAAAAAGGACCTGTGTCCAGTCGGACTTTCCCAGTAAACAAATGTTAAATAAATAAAGTTTTGGCTCCTAGTACAATCCTACTCACCTCTTTATTCAAGCCACTGACTCTTAAAAGAATGAACAGACAATATGTAATATATGCATGGCATTCTGAAACATCTGCATGACATGCCTTACAGGAGTAACCCTGACATAAAACAAGTACTTTCATTCTGTAATCCTGACAGACAGCACTGTGTACAGACATTTTATAACTCTGACAATCCACAAAAAAGTGTGCTTAATTTTTAGTGATCTGGGCATTTTGGGGACAAGACTTCAGTGTGTTGGGTCTCAAATCTTACAAACTATTTACAAAGGATTACCCTAACATACATTCCTTTCCTTTCTTTCAGAAAGTGATATGCTATAGACTGCAGTAGTTGTGACATTAGTTTTGTAACAAACTAATATCTACTTAAGCAAAAAACATTTTAAACACACAAACAGCTGATTTCTTAGCCAGCCATGTAATGCAGGCTGGTACACAAGTCATAACAAAGAACGTTGTGCGGAAGATTATGTGAATGGAGCCTCAAACCCAACACAGAGAATTCATTTATGGATACTGTCCAAAAAAGATCTGCTAAAAGTTAATGTTAACTGAAGATTCAAACCACTGCAGTTTGGCACTCAGAAATACACATACTACATTATTTAGAATATTACAAAGAATAAGAGAACAGGGTGTAAAAGCAGACATTTTACATTTTATTGTAAGACAAGTACATTTTCATGCATTAAGGGAAGCAGGTCTCCATGCTCTGTATGAGCATGTCTTTAAAAGTATTTGAGCGTGATTAACTTTTTTTCTTGTACTTCACAGTACTTTGGGGCAGGTCATTAGCCTTCTGTTATTTCAGTTCTGTTCACACAGCATATCAATTAATGTGAAATAGTGTCGATTTTTCACTCTGCAATTAAGTATACTGGTGCAGTCAGAGAATGAGTAGGTACCAGTGCCAACGGACAGTAATTCTTCACTGTGATGTCTTCATACCAGCAGGACATTGACAAGTATCCTTATCAAAAAGCCCGGATCAAAACTCTAGAAGGCAGAGCTTCACAGCAGGGAAACACAGACACAACAGCTAATGACAGTTCTGTTACCAAATGACAGAGAGATCTTGGCTAAACCATTTTGAATTCTTTTCTAATACAGCTGGTCATAGCAAGAAAGTACACCCCAGCAACCATAAAGTCTAAGACTGCAGATTAAATTGAAAGGTAAAAGAAGAAAGCATGTTACAGTTATACTTTCTGGAATAACAGCAGCCTTTAGAAAGCATCCGAGTTTTGCCACAGGCAGTTTATTTTGTATCACAGAATTATTCAGGCTAACAGTGAGGAGATGTGACAAGCGATATGTCTACAGCTAAAACCATCTGTGACTATTCAGAGTATGTTAGATAATAAAATATTGTAATCTGTGCTGTGTGATAATGTTTTCTAATTTTGCTCCTCAGGCTAGAATTACCCAATAGTGTTCTGCAAAAGGGAACTAGTCACATGTTGTCCAATGTCATTTATGTAACAGTGAAGATGACAAATTCTCAACTATATTTTGTAAAATCATTTTATCTTTATATATCCCCATCACAATAAATCTGCAAGACACTAAAAATGTAATCATAAATAAAAGTGGAAATAAAATGCATGCCTATGGGTGTCGGTTCTTATTTGTTTCTAGGCAGTCAACAGTAGTGGCAAATCAGGAATGTGACAGAGATACAGGCAGGATATTTAAGAGTGTGTAAAACACACCAGAAAGAAAACTATGCACTAAAATATTATACTGGGGTTACTGATGGACATTTAGCCACCATTGATATGACTGACCATGCTAAGAGGTGCACAGAGCTACAGTAATAACATTATACCACATCTCCTAGGTTCACTAGGCTGCTAAAGAGCTGTCACAACCTCAAAGAAAAGAGTGGAAAGCAACACAGTTCAGTCTGCATTTCCTGTGCATTCTGTCTGTAAGATGGGATATTAAACCAAGGTCCCACATGCCTAAGTTGGTGGTAACTCATGTGGATTTAAAAGATGCCACAGCACTTACCAAAAAGAGTAGGGGGTTGCTTTATTTGTACATACATTATTTATATGTTATTGACACACTTTTTTACATTGTTTACATACTTTTGTAACCACACAGCCAGTTTATTTACATCATTTTTGCAGTTTCATCAGTGATGAAACATACTTTTTGCACATAATTCTTCCCATCACATTTCCTTAGAAGGAAAGATTAAGAGAATTTCCCTGGTGCCCTGGCCAAATTTTCCCCTAGTCAGTATGAATGCCAAAACTCAAAAAATATATGATGGTTTATTGCAATCCAACAGTCCATAAGGACTTCATCAGACAATTTCCTAATGATTCTCAAACATTTATATACTTTAATTAATACCTAATTATCCAATAAAACAGTAAAAACAATTAAAAACTAAATTCAAATGCACCAATCTTTTCACCCTATTCACGAATATTCAACAGGACTAATATATATTCATGGAAATAACTAAACTTAAAACTATTTCAATATGAATGGTATGAATACCAACTCAAATCTCCCCTAAAGTGAGACTACTGGTGCAGTGGGACTAACATGGTCAACAAAGTGCAAATAAAACAAGTAAATGTGAATTCATACTTTTGTATTAACGTTGCAATTATTTTCCTAAAACACAAAAATGGCAAGCTTGTTAAGCACCTCTAAGTGCTGTTATGACTGGGTCTCATTTGAAGGAGTAACAACAGACTGTTTTCCATCAAAGAAAAGCAGCCGTAGGAGAAACCACTTTAAAAGTTATTAAATACTCTGCACTGCCACACTTATAAAAACAAAAAGGGAGGCAGAACAAAGTGTCAAAATACTTTTAAAGCCATTTTTTTCTTTACAAGAGCACTTCGTTTCTGCTTGCTATCTGTGCTGGCAGCATTCAGTATTTTAACGCCTTTCAAAGGTTTGAAAGTAAATAAAAACTTCTGACTACTACACTTTTTTTCCTGTAACTAGAAACAAATAAAGCAAAAAAGCTCCAAGCACTACAAAGAATTTGGATTGTGACTCACAAATCGTCACCCTTATTATATCTTTTTAACAAGCACACATGCTAAGATTTCTGGCTCGAGATTTGCTGTTGAGGTGAATTTCTTGGCATCCAAGTCTTAAAACACGTAAGTTGGTTATGACTGGATATCCAAGCATAATACTTCATAATATGCTCTGTTAAGTGATCACGAACGGGTAAATGTGCATGGACTGTATCATCTTCCATTTGTGATTACCTTCAGGTTGCTATGCATCAAACGTTTACCTGCTACTTGAAATCAGAATCAACTCACTGTGGCTTCTGTATCATTGAAGAAGAGTGAATATTCAAATTCTGAGTTTCTCCTTTCAGTGGTAATAGGCAAATGCACAAAATATATTTCTGTCAAAAATAATTATTTCTCTTCATACAAGCCATTTTACTTGACTGTTTCCTGAAATAAAATATTTCCTTGCAAGGTGAAATCCTGAGGATAACATAGAATACAGCACAAATATGACTACAACTACTGACAAAATAACACAAAACAAGGGTGTATACTCAAGTTTAAGTTCAGTCTAGTTGCGGAAGGGCCAGCAGGGAGGTGAAGCCTTGCTGGGCAGTGAGCCAGATGTCAACCCTGTGGTGGGAGGAGTTCAACCACTGCACTGGCAACAGCCAAAGCATTGTTCCACCTATATACGTACAATAGAAAAGGTATGCAAGATAGCAATATCCTCTCCTCGGCCCTGACATCTGGGCATGTTGGTACTAAGAGCCATTCAATGAGTCAGCGTTGTTAACTCCACAACCAAGTCCCCAAACCAAAAGCAGCTTATTGACAAATATATGCACAAAGAGCCAGGCAGCACCAAATGGTCAAATCTGTACAGGCAAATGCAAGAGAAAAACTTAAACAGATTACAAACTTAAAAAAAAAAAACAAAACACCAGAGTAACATTCCGATACTTCAAAAGTAAGCCAAAGGTCTTACAGTCTATCTCAAGGCAAATATATGGTTATGTACAAAGAAAATTGTCTCATATTAAGAGAAAAATCCACTGGTCTAATCCTGTGACTGGGTCCTTGAGTAAGAATCTAATGACCAAGCAACCCTAAGTGAAGCATACAGCAAGGGAAACTTACAGTTGCCTCAAGATAACTTTTTTTCTACCCTGGGTAACACCAAATTTGTTTGGTGGAAAGAATTGCTGTGAGCTGTTCATTCGTTGTACTGATAAACCAAGAAGCGATAGATAATTCATAAACCATGCTTGCCTTTATCCATACCTCTCAAATGTTCTGAGTTTTGCAGAAAGGACAAAAATATTTGGGCAAAATCAGAGACTATCGCTTGTAAAATGTTTTATTTTCCGGTAAATCACTGAGAGTTACAGTCATTCAGTAATGTCACACTTTACAGTTCAACTCTTTTTACTGATCAGAAAATGCACTTTCACATAACAATTGGTTGTGCTATTAACTTTAAGTGAATTGCTTAATACGATATGTAAAACATTGTCGATTTTGACTTTTCTTCCCCATTACTTTCGGCTTTGTACCTGATTCTTTGGGAAAGAAGTTGAGAACTATGCCCATGTGCTGCACTAAAATCCTGAAATAAATGTAAGTATTCCTTTTCTGTCAGTTGTTTTTTTGTCTGTGTGAAGTAAGGTGCACTGACGAGTTCATTTAATTAAAATGCAGTGGTGATCTTTCAAAGCAGTAATAGCCTTCAATATTTTATTTTACGTATAGAAAAACTAGATTTGTCTATATGATGCTTATATGCTGTGAATGTACAATGTGATGTACTCTTACGTCTGTGGTGAGTTGTTTTGATGAGGCTAGCAGACTGAAAATCAGTGATACATTAATGCTTGATTTCACCATGCATGGCATTCAGACACAAATCATTGTCATCATCAGTGAACATGACATACAACATTTAGTGTCAGTGGTGCACAGCAGGTAGCACACACTCTTTTGGTGCAGAAGACTGTGGGTTCTATTCCCACACCAGGCAGACTGATTACTGACAGCAGTGCAGCATACTGGGAGTGCTGCACTCCTGAGTGCATTGTCATTTGGACGACACATTAAACTGAGACTATCTACTTGAGTTAGTGGAAGCTCAGGTGGATAGAAACCATCCCATGGCACCTATTGAAAAGGATAAGGGAAATTCCCCAATGCCCTGGCCACATTTCCTCTAACAGTTTCAATACTGTCTTGGGTCTGCCTTGAAAAGAGGCTACTAGACTAGTGGGACTAGCCCCGTCAACAAAAGGATAAATAAAATAAAAATCTAAATAAATGCCTGTACTACCTGAGAATGTAAATAATCTCACCTCAAAATCCATGCAGTCACAGAGATGCATCATGAGACACAGTGCTGGGGGTAGGGGTAGATGCAGCTTGCCCATTTAATAAATATTGGTTTATCAGCCATTGACATCCTACGCCTGTTCTAAAACACTAATTCCATGGCTTATAAATATTGATGCATCAGCCATTGACATCCTATGCCTGTTCTAAAACACTAACTCCAGGGCATATAGCTTTTCATAATGGAGCGCGTTCCAGAAGGGACATTCTACACAATCACTGTTTTTTGTTGACTGAACTCTCCTTAACTGATACTTCCTGGAACAATGGTATTCCAGAATGCTGTTCAGTGATCCGGTACTGAACAGCATTCTAGGATGGTGTTCAGTAATCATTTACTGCATTAAAACTTTATGGATTAAGAAAATAAAAACACATGAGAAGTAAGTATTTTGTTCTACTGTACATTACCTCAATAAAACTATGGGACGTAGAAGGTGTATTTTCTGCAGATACAGCTTGCAGATCTATATCTATTTATTACTTGCAGATGAAACTAACAAGGGTGATTGATTGTTCTTAAGGACTCACTAGACTCTCTAATTCTCAGCGTACCTTCCAGTTTGCTATAACTAGCCTACATACGAGTAGAATTCATAAAAAAGTACCTCAGTGTGTAGGCCAAAGCTGCACTAAGCATTACTGGTAAACTACCTCCTGAGGCAAAAATAAACAAAATTAAGAAGCTTTCTATCTCATCCAGTACGATACTGCAGCATAAAGGTAGAGCCCCTAAGCCAGCACTGCCATGCTGATCATCAACACACTGCTGAGTCACTGCATACAGAATACGTTGCACAGTGTAGGTTGATCTAAAAATTAATTAAAAGTACCAGCAAAGAATAGAGAAGAGGGTGGGGCAGAAGATGAAATGCCCATACATGAAGTGGGCCACCCTGCCAAAATAAAACAACATTCCATCTAATGCAGAACCCCACAGTCTTACATGAGAAGGTATTGCTCTTTTGTTGGGCTTGGGGTCACACTAGTAGATGCACCAGATCCCAGCCCTCTCTAAGGCCCGTATCTTTGTACATGCTGAATAGTTTAGATTAGTACTACTGGTACTCCCAGCGCTCTCTAAGGCCCGTATCTTTGTACATGCTGAATAGTTTAGATTAGTACTATTAGTACTAGTGATACAAAGAGGGATTCTCATTAGTATTTTGCTATGCTGTGGTGAGGTGAGGTGTGAAATGAGGCAAACATCTAACACCTTTCATTGCATTATGCAACTGGATGGTGCTACAGTTTTGCCAAGATCACAAGGTTACAGTGCCATCTGATGGCATAGCATGATAAGGGGTTAACAAATTACTGTAAAACACTTTTAATGTCTACAACTGGGATTCATGAAAATACAAAGTACTGTTCAATTTAACATAAAATACTGCAGGATAAAGAACTGTAAAATAAAATCATATTCATAGGTATATATTAAGCTAACGACCACTACAACCCTCAAAAAGCTTAGTTGTGCAACCCGAGTGTGACCCACATATTTGATTTATAGGAGGTGATTTACTGACTGTCTCTGTCCATCAGAGACATAGGAGCCAAACCAGGGGTGAATTTATGATTGCCCATCCACTGATCGAAGTTGCACTTATATAGGGATAGGGAGGAACTCAGCTTCACATGGATGGGAAGCCTATTCCAGAGAATTGGAATTCCCTGAGAAACATATCTGTCACTCCTACTTGCAAGCCAAATTTAGGTCTTTTATTCTAGTAGTTTTGATGCTGTTTGTTTTGCGGATGTGCAAAAGATTCATTAAAACAGGGTCCAGGGATGCCCTGCATGCCAGGCAAAGATCACCTTTCAGAAGTCTGTATGATACCAAGTAGAGAGACAGGGCTTTGAGGCAATCAGTGTGGGACACTGTGCTTGTGTTTACTCCCTGTATTCTTTTTGTAAGGAACCTTTTTGAACATTCCAGTTGCATGTGTATAGTCATGGTGCATACCAAATGGAGCATTATACTCTATGATGGGCCTGATGAGAGACGAGCACAGTAAATGATGATCTATCCGGACCTAGATGCCATGCCCCTGCTTATAACTTGAGTAACACAGAAGGATTTTCTTACTAGATGGAATACGTTGGTCGAAAGCTATGTTACTATCTGTAGGAGTTCCTAGATCCATGATTAGTGACTCAACCTTTAAGGGTGTTTTACTGATGGCGTAGTTACCAGGGTGGCAGACTTCTCAAAAGATAATAAAATGCATTTCTTTGTATTGAATTTTAAGCTATGGCTTTGGCCCCCAAGAGTTTATCTGTATTAGACCTTCCTGAAGAGTATTTTCATCTTGGAGTGATTCAATGACTGCTCCCAGTTTGCAATCATCTACTAATTTGGTTAGCCAGAGGCCTCTGACATTGGCTTTGACAACCAAGGAGTAGATGTCAAAGAGGAATGGGCCCAGCATACAGCCCTTGGGGGTTCCACTGCTGACTGGCCTCTCTGGGGAGGTAGCCTCACTGATTCTAACCTCCTGGGTCCTACCAGTAAGTCAGCTAGCTATGCAGCATGTTGTAAGGGATTTACACCTAGTTCTGTAAGTTTGCTGACAATGTCCAAGTGGGGTACTGTATCAAACGCCTTAGCCAGATTGAGGTAGGCAGCATGTACTGTCTTCCCAGTATCCACTGCCTTAGTGTCCATTTCAAAGAAGTCTACCAGATTCAGTAAGCATGACCTTCTTTTGACAAAGCTAAAGTGGAATGAATCCAGTGTCTTGAGGTTTGCTATGTCTTCCTGATAATTTCCATGACTTTAAAAGAATACTAGTCAGATTAATCAGTCTGTAGTGTGCAGACATGTATATCTACTACAAAATTACAGTGTTATGCTAAAATAGTCAGTGGTTAGAAACCATGAAGTGATGTTAATGAAAAACAGTTCAGTGAAAATGCAGACTTTACAAAGCTACATACAGTTTCTGAACAGCATAAAATAATTTATTACAAAGAGATACAAACAGCAAACTCTGTTAAATTGTGATGTTCTCAGATGGGAGATATGTTGTGCAGATTATCTCTGGAAGGGAAGCTGTGACCACAATGAATGCATACAGTGCACCCTGCCTGGCTATGCAGGAGTAACATGGAGTCCTATTTCACTAGTTGAGCTCTCTACCACAAAGTAATTAATCTATCTCTGGCACCACCACCACTAAAAAGTATGCAAATGAGATGCTGACTGGACAGTGTGGGTGGCCTGTCCTGACATAGATAAAGGTTGCCAAAGCTCGATACACAGAGCACAAGTATTTTTTTCCAGGTATGACAGGCATTGCACAGACTGTGGTAGTAGCCATAAGCAACAACTGCACAATGGTCATACTAGGACAAGCTGCTGCACAAAACTTTTTCCCCATTCCCCCAGGACGTCTTCAGTGGCTTCTCTGCCTTCACCCTTATCAGACCATTAATCGCTCCTGGGTGATGACCAGGAACCCTAAATGTCCTTCCATTACCCAGTAACAGTCTGGTGGCTGGGGAGTAGGCTAGTTTGTTGGTCCCAGGGGGTGGTTTCATCCCCCATAGAAGCACTACCCCCCCCCATGAGAAGCTCCTCTGATCCTGCAATAGCTGTATTCCAAGGGGGAGTGTGCCTATGCAAATCATACTCCCCTTGGCTTACTAGTGCTTTAGTGCACAATGACTATGTCGGCCCAGACAATTTAGACTCAACTGGGTAAAACCTAACGTTCTCTCCACTGAACTGCCTTACTGATCTCACTGGTTTACCCTGAAAGCAAGCAACTATCCACGCAGTGCTTGACAAGGTGCTTGGTGGCATAAAACTGCACAATAGCAGGGTAAGATGCCAGTTATTAATCCAGGTATTGATTTTGGTCAAGTTACTTGACAGAAACTTTCTGATAGTACTACAGGACTTTTCAGCAGACTGGATAATCATGGCATAAGAAAAAGAGGAATATAACATTGCATAAACAGGCTTACATGGGGCTAACATTCAACTGAAATAAACAGAGGCTGAGAAAAGTAAACTGTTTAAGCTTGCTGTTAAGCTGTTTAACGTGCCAGTAAACTAATATAACAGCATGACTATGAGAGATTTTAGTCAAGTTGCTGCCTACAGCATGTCATTCATGAGTGGAAGACCTTTCCAATGCTTGTTCCATCAGCAACTAGTGACGTTCATACAAAGCAGACAATAAGAGGCTCTCAAGTCCAGCATGGCTGAGGAATGAACTGTCCTGTTAGACGTTTCCATAACTTAGAAGTCTTACTTGGAGAAAGAATACTTAATTGCTAATGCACCAGGCCATATGTTAATGAAAAGACCACATAGGAACCAGCCTTGGAATGCCAGATTCATCCATGGGCTGGGCCTACTGAAACAGTCGGCCTTCTTGGAAGCAGTGAGACGTGTATTAGTGCAGCTCAAGGCTGGAAATATAGCATTTACAACTACCGGTTTCAGAGGTGGGCTTCCTTATTCCATACGCACTCAATGATGCATCTGTGCAGAGAAGGGCAAGAGACAGAGCAGGCCAGTCCAGCATCAAATTTAAGAAACTTAGAAGATATTGATAAGTGTCCATTTCAAAGAAGTCTACCAGATTCAGTAAGCATGACCTTCTTTTGACAAAGCTAAAGTGGAATGAATCCAGTGTCTTGAGGTTTCCTATGTCTTCCTGATAATTTCCATGACTTTAAAAGAATACTAGTCAGATTAATCAGTCTGTAGTGTGCAGACATGTATATCTACTACAAAATTACAGTGTTATGCTAAAATATTCACTGGTTAGAAACCATGAAGTGATGTTAATGAAAAACAGTTCAGTGAAAATACAGACTTTACAAAGCTACATACAGTTTCTGAACAGCATAAAATAATACATTACAAAGAGATACAAACAGCAAACTCTGTTAACTTTTGATGTTCTCAGATGGGAGATGTGTTGGGCAGATTATCTCTGGAAGGGAAGCTGTGACCACAATGAATGCATACAATGCACCCTGCCTGGCTATGCAGGAGTAACATGGAGTCCTATTTCACTAGTTGAGCTCTCTACCACAAAGTAATGAATCTATCTCTGGCACCACCACCACTAAAAAGTATGCAAATGAGATGCTGACTGGACAGTGTGGGTGGCCTGTCCTGACATAGATAAAGGTTGCCAAAGCTCGATACACAGAGCACAAGTATTTTTTTCCAGGTATGACAGGCATTGCACAGACTGTGGTAGTAGCCATAAGCAACAACTGCACAATGGTCATACTAGGACAAGCTGCTGCACAAAACTTTTTTCCCATTCCCCCAGGACGTCTTCAGTGGCTTCTCTGCCTTCACCCTTATCAGACCATTAATCGCTCATGGGTGATGACCAGGAACCCTAAATGTCCTTCCATTACCCAGTAACAGTCTGGTGGCTGGGGAGTAGGCTAGTTTGTTGGTCCCAGGGGGTGGTTTCATCTCCCATAGAAGCACTACCCCCCCCCCCCATGAGAAGCTCCTCTGATCCTGCAATAGCTGTATTCCAAGGGGGAGTGTGCCTATGCAAATCATACTCCCCTTGGCTTACTAGTGCTTTAGTGCACAATGACTATGTCGGCCCAGGCAATTCAGACTCAACTGGGTAAAACCTAACGTTCTCTCCACTGAACTGCCTTACTGATCTCACTGGTTCACCCTGAAAGCAAGCAACTATCCACGCAGTGCTTGACAAGGTGCTTGGTGGCATAAAACTGCACAATAGCAGGGTAAGATGCCAGTTATTAATCCAGGTATTGATTTTGGTCAAGTTACTTGACAGAAACTTTCTGATAGTACTACAGGACTTTTCAGCAGACTGGATAATCATGGCATAAGAAAAAGAGGAATATAACATTGCATAAACAGGCTTACATGGGGCTAACATTCAACTGAAATAAACAGAGGCTGAGAAAAGTAAACTGTTTAAGCTTGCTGTTAAGCTGTTTAACGTAGCAGTAAACTAATATAACAGCATGACTATGAGAGATTTTAGTCAAGTTGCTGCCTACAGCATGTCATTCATGAGTGGAAGACCTTTCCAATGCTTGTTCCATCAGCAACTAGTGACGTTCATACAAAGCAGACAATAAGAGGCTCTCAAGTCCAGCATGGCTGAGGAATGAACTGTCCTGTTAGACGTTTCCATAACTTAGAAGTCTTACTTGGAGAAAGAATACTTAGTTGCTAATGCACCAGGCCATATGTTAATGAAAAGACCACATAGGAACCAGCCTTGGAATGCCAGATTCATCCATGGGCTGGGCCTACTGAAATAGTCGGCCTTCTTGGAAGCAGTGAGACGTGTATTAGTGCAGCTCAAGGCTGGAAATATAGCATTTACAATTACCGGTTTCAGAGGTGGGCTTCCTTATTCCATACGCACTCAATGATGCATCTGTGCAGAGAAGGGCAAGAGACAGAGCAGGCCAGTCCAGCATCAAATTTAAGAAACTTAGAAGATATTGATAAGAGGATGGTGTCAGGAGGAGAGCTACTGGGATGGATGAATTACTTTTCCATTCTCCCTGCCATATAAATGTGACAGGGACAGAGAAGGCCTGTACAGGCCAGCAGACAAGGAGTAAATCTTGAGCTTTTCCCATGCAGCAGAATCAAGGAAAACCGATTATGATGCTGGTTAAGTGTACACAGTGGAGTATCAAACAGTAGAACAATGGGGCGTAATAGGCCTCTACCTGTGGACTATCAAAGAGATAGAACACTGGGGTGTAACAGGCCTCTATCTGCTGGTTAAATGTACACAGTGGAGTATCAAACAGATACAACACTGGGGCGTAATAGGCCTCTACCTGTGAAGTATCAAAGAGCTAGAACACTGGGGCGTAATAGGCCTCTACCTGTGGAGTATCAAAGAGACAGAACACTGGAGCGTAATAGGCCTCTACCTGTGGAGTATCAAAGAGATAGAACACTGGGGCGTAACAGGCCTCTACCTGCTGGTTAAATGTACACAGTGTTGTATCCAACAGACAGAACAGTGGACCATAATAGGCCTCTACCTGTGGAGTATCAAACAGATAGAATACTGGGGTATAATAGGCCTCTACCTGTGGAGTATCAAACAGTAGAACACTGGGGCGTAACAGGCCTCTACCTGTGGAGTATCAAACAGACAGAACACTGGGCCATAATAGGCCTCTACCTGTGGAGTATCAAAGAGATAGAACACTGGGACATAAGCCTCTACCTGGCTTAGAAACTTGTGTCAGACTGAAATTCTCTATAATGTTATTGCACATGGGCTCACGTGTCTTCCATTATTTATAAATTTGCAGTTTAACCAGGCAGTTGGGCTGGTCTATTGACCCTTCTCAGCCATGACCCAGATATGACAAATAACTGACTGATGAACAATGAATAACTATGATCACCAAACTTAAAATTGAAATGAACAATTATAAACAGTAGTGTAGGAATATTATAGAATGCAAGAAAGGACATATAATATATGTAAAAACAATCAGCAATTATTTGTTGCACAGTGGACAGTTAAATTATGTCTGTTAACCTGCTTCAAGATAACAAGGGCAGTCAGCTTCTTGGTATAAATGATCACTTAAAGCAGCTTTGAAGGATTTTAGAGTTTGACTGGCTTTCAGGGCACCAGAAAAGTTATTCCATATGGCAGGACCTACCCTAGAAAAGGCTCTTTCACCTACTGCATTCTTAAACCTTGGTTTGGTGAAAACTGAATGATCCTGTGACCTTCTTAGTGGATAGATGACAGCCCTAGTCAGTAGTCATATTTTACAGGTGGGTAGTAAACAGTTTTAAGGATTTTATAAATCAAAGCAGCTTGGAGTAACACAATACTTTTAGTTATAGGGAGCAAATTCACTTGCTTTAGTAGGTCATTATAATGCATGCACCTGTCTACCAGTAGAACAAATCTGAATATTTTACTTTCAGTGATTTATGGTTTATGAGTTTTTTTGTAAAGGAGTATAGGCAAAGCAATGGCAGACCATATTCTCATAGCAAAGTTTCAGTTGGGTTAGAACTTTAGAGGCAATATTTTTAGTATGGAGACAGAAACTGAGTGTCGAGTCTAGAATTAGGTCGACTTAGTTTTGCTGAGTAGCATTTGATACATTTCTATTATCTTTGAACAAAATGGGTAGGGGGGCAGAAGGATAGTTTTCCTAGGGGTGGAGAACAGCATCACATTTGTTTTGGTAGCATTCAGTAGTTTGTTATTCTAGAGACAGGAGGTTAAGTTTGAGACACTTGCCTGTAGTTTATGCTGTAAAGCTTGGCGTGTTGAACTAGATTTGAACATAAAAATGACATTTGTGTACATAACCAAGTTAGGTTTTAGGGTTTCTGCGGCGGAGATATTTTAATAAAGAAGGAGATGAGTGCATAACGTAGTATAGAGCATGGTGTACGGCAGTGTTCAGAATGCCACTGTCCGAAAGTGTATTGTTTTACAAACACATAGAGTTCTTTCTTTCAGGTACTCTGAGACCAACCGATTTAAACTGCTGCCAAATTTTAGTTTCTATAATTTGTGTAGGAGGAGGTTAAGGTGGACTGTTTCAAAGGCTTCATCCAGTTAAGGTCTCGTCAATATCTAGTGTGGACACAGGGACAGCAGAGGTCCTAGGAACAAGCGTAACAGACTGAATGCTGTAATTAAATCAAAAGGAGCTTCAACAAAGTATTAGTTTAAGGGTGTGCACACTTATGCATCCAACTTATTGTACTTGTTTTATTTTTTATATTTTTTCTCCTAAGAGATCGGTTTGTTTTTCAATTGACTTGTACAGGTTATAGGTCACATTAAAGGTGGGAAAAGTTTTGACATGATTTACTGTGGTCTCATTATTTTTATATCACAAAAACCTGGCATTTTAACAGAGGTGTGTACACTTTTTATATCCACTTTATAGATATATATATATATATATATATAGATATATATATCTACAGATAAATAGAAATATATATATATATATATATATATATATATATATATATATATATATAGATAGATACAGAGATATATCGATATACAGATATAGATAGATATAAAACAGCAAGGGAGAGGCCGATTAGGAGTATGACAGGGCATCCTACAATGGCCATGGGAGGGGGAAGAGTGTACTTTAGTGGGGTACAAACACATAATGCTCAGGAAAAGATGAGTAGTACTATGAAGGGCATAAACATGCAAGGATGGAGATACGATTCAAATATAATGGTGTGGTACACACCTATAGTGATCAGGTTAAGGGGGGATGCACTTTGGTGTAGTGCACACCTTCAAGGGTCAGAGTAATGGATGAACTAATGTTGGTACAAGGTAACAGGGAAAGCTGCGTGGCGGAACAGATACCTACAGTGATCAAGAGATGACATGTCATGGGACGGCATAAACCTATAAAGTTGAGAATAAGTAACAGGGCAGCCTATACATCTGAAACGAAGAAATGGGCAGGCTATGCACCTGTTATGTTGTGGGCACTGTGTAAGTGGCTGCGGTGGGGTATACACCTTTAACAGTCAGACTAAGGGGTAAAGTATCATGAGAGAGTGTAAAATTTACAAAGGACAGGATAATGGTTAAATATTGTACTGGAGCAGCACGTGATAAACAGGGTAAGTACTGATTCAGGTTTAATTTATTTTATTTTTTTATAATCGCTTCCCACCAGCCTCTGACTTTAACGACCCACAAAAACTGCTCTCATGGCTTCTTCCATCCTCCTGCAAAAACGATGCCCTGGCAGTGACAGCCTATCATGCTTCTTCCATCCTCCTGCAAGAACGATGCCCTGGCAGTGACAGCCTATCATGCGTCTTCCATCCTCCTGCAAAAACGATGCCCTGGCAGTGACAGCCTATCATGCGTCTTCCATCCTCCTACAAAAACGATGCCCTGGCAGTGACAGCCTGTCATGCTTCTTCCATCCTCCTGCAAGAACGATGCCCTGGCAGTGACAGCCTATCATGCGTCTTCCATCCTCCTGCAAAAACGATGCCCTGGCAGTGACAGCCTATCATGCGTCTTCCATCCTCCTACAAAAACGATGCCCTGGCAGTGACAGCCTATCATGCATCTTCCATCCTCCTGCAAGAACGACGCCCTGGCAGTGAAAGCCTAGAGCAGATACGATCAATTGTTTTTCTACTTTTTTGCACTATTAGCAATTGTTCTGCACTGGCACATATCATAATATGACTTGACTTTAGGAAAATGTATGCAGACATTTGCTGGTATCCCCTGTAACTGTTGCCTGCCTGCCGCTGACTCCTTGCACTTCTACAGGGAACTACCACATAAAGACAGACAGCTGAACACGGGAAGTTTTATTCTCCACTACCACAAGCAAACTACGTCTCTGACACTTAAGTTCCAACATAGGTCACTGCAACACAGATGAAGAAAGCTCTCCCCCTATGCAACAGGACCACCAAAGTGATGTTTATTTGCTTTACAGGCATTAGGGTACAGAATGCCACAAACACTCAAGTGCCACAGTAGCCAGAGGCTAGATTGTGTACTGAAGCTCTGTCTATTTGGCGGTGTTCAAGCTGTTCATTTTGGAATATAGAAACATAACAATACCCTTAAAGAACATTGCAATCTATCTGCTATTTATCATATTTTCAAAAACATTTCTGACTGCCACTATCCAAAGTCGACTCCGGCAGGAACCCATCCTGAGAGGTGACATGTTTAATAACAGAAATCCACTTCTCGTCAAGTACATACAAGTACATACCTTAGGTTTACATGTACTTGACTACAAGTACATGCAAGTAAATAGTTTAGAATTTACTTTCTGGTAGATACACTCATAAGCTGAAAACCTGAGAAGTAAATAAATTCATCTGACACAGAAATTCTTGTCTTAGTTTCTTAAAATCATGATATGACATTATTAAATAAACTCTTCTAATTGAATATCCACAAACTAAACCTGATCCCAGACTTCATTATATACAGAAACTCAGAAAGGTCACACTGCATCCACAAACATAGAGACTCTACAAGAACTTTGGAAAATGACCACATATACAGTCACTGGGGTGCATCCAGTATGAATATTGACACCTGCTCCAATGATTAGGATTAGGCAAACATTAGACAGACAAGTAAAACAAATACTGAATTAGAACTGACACCAGACCCTTTTCCTGCACATCATCCTAGGGAGAAATGTTTAGGGGGGGCACAAATGTAAAGGTACTAGAGCTGGATGAAAAGATAAATGGTGATTATTGCCAAACTGTTCCAGCTGGCTTGCGCTTCCTGATTTCATCAGCCGCACTTAAGCACTAATTAGGGACATAAGCATTATCTTCATACTCACATATTAAGGAAAATAAGCCTGTTTATATTTAAGGACAGTTTGGCTGAAGCCCCCTGTAGCTATCAGCTGTACTCAGCATCTAATCAATGTAATGAGATTCGTGTCATGCCGATACTCTTGTCTTCCTCATCAAGGCCACCTGACAAATCTGTTGCTTAAAACAAGCGGGTGAGAGTGAAAGGACCATGTGTGGAAAATGCATTTACGGGAAAAACATTTCTAGGAATTGCTGAATAGCCTGTGGTAGGTGAAGGCCCTAAATATGTGTGTTACAGACACTCTCAATTTAATCTTGGAAGAATCATGCAAATGGATCCGTTTCAAAGCACAGGAGGTGGGTCGCAACAGTACAGATGCAAAGCTCACTAATACAAAACCTGCGTGCAACGTGTATACAGCTCTAAAGAGGAGATCACAGGTACATATACTCATGCTGGTATTAGGCTAGTAACATGTTACAAAGGCTGCAGGAAATCTAGCAAAAAGGAAGCCAAGACATTTCAGAATTTACACAAGGAAAGAATCCCTGAAGAGGTTAAGGTTATAAAATCCAGTAATGACTTATTTTTGTCCTTCTGATTTTGTTTTGGCAGGGATATTTATTTACAATTGTAAAGATCAGCATCATAATAAATTCAATAAAACTTGAGGTTGGGGCAATTGCCACCCTACGTTTACAACAAAGCTTGGAGAGTGGTCATTCGTTAGCATTAAATATGTAATGGAACTCATGGATTGAGACTTAAAATAATACTGGGAGGTAGTTATAGCCAGGACTAACTGTACACTCAAACTTACTGAGGACAACTAATATCAAACATGCAGACAATGGAATTGGGGAAAAGACACTAGTTAGCAGTTCTAGGGATAAAAAAGCCTTGGGAAAAGGATGTTATTATGAACAGTAATAAATTGTATTTATTTTTTGGTAAGCAGATGGCCAGAATACATTCTGGGGCCTTTACAGACATAATAACATGGGCCAGAGACAAATAAAACACAATCAAAAATATGTAAGTTAGACATACAGACATACACACACACATCATAGTACATATGTGTATGGATATATATATATATATGGGTTCACTTTATAACATCGAAATACTGAAATGTCGAATTTCAGTATCTCGAAGCTATAAAGTCGAATATTACAAATAGCGAACGTTCATAATCGCGAATTTGACGTATGTCAAAAATATGTCGAATTTGCTGTTATGAAGTTGCGCTACGTAATGTCCGGGTTTGTGTTTTGTTGGTGCACGGTGCCGTGTTTGGATGTAGGTGTTATGTCAGGTAAGTGAGTGTTTTGTAACGGTTTTGAGGGGGAGTTAGTGTGTGTGTGAGGGATTGGAGAATGTGAGTGTGAGAGTGAGCTTTTGTGTTGTGTTTGTGCGATGTCGGAGTTAGTATATATAAGTAGGGGGTGTGGTGGGCAGCCACATAAAGGGTGCAGGGGCTTTCCCCTGCTTATGTGTGTGAGTTGTGTATGTGTGTTTTTTTGTTTATGTTGTGATGTGGGTGTTGTGTTGTATGTTTAGTGTAGTGTGTGCGGTGTGTTTTCAGTTATGTGGTTTCGCAGTTTTTGTTTGTCGGTGTTTTGTGAATTCGGTTTTATAGTCTTGAGATAGTGAAATTCGATATTTCAGCATTTCGAGGTTATAAAGTGAATCCATATATATATATATATATATATATATATATATATATATATATATATAGATATAGATACACACACACACACACACACACACACACATAAGAAAATCATTGTAGTGAAGTGCAATAGTTCCAAAGCCTTGGGGGGTAAGATGTCTCCCACTCTCCAACTCTTAAGGAAAAACATTAATCCACAAAGAAAACTGGTACTTATAACTTGTTTAGAAATCAATACTTTTTTATTGAAAAAAAAAATTAAATATAGGAGCACTTTCGCCCTTGACAGAGCTTCATTAGATCTAACTCCAGTTTACATGACATACATTACTTATATATGGTTTAACACACAGTCCACTGTCAATTCACTTGAGCAGGGGGTCATAAATGTATGTTACAGACTGTCTGGCCAAACTGAAGTATAATAGGTCTCACCTTTCCTCCCTGTTCTGCATACCTACTCCTATTGGTAACTAATAAGTTATAACTTATTTACCGTATTTCCATCCTATGTACCACATGCCTAATTGATACAGGCACTTTATATAACTATTACCAGTGTCTATACACATCCATTAGTATATGTGTGAAGCAGTAAGCAGATGTTATTTTCAATATTAAAAATGAGAAGCATTTTTCAAGTTATAACCCTTTAATGTTATACTGTAGTAATATTATTGCAGCTAGTCAGGACCATGCTGGGAACTGTCCATCTGTCCCAGTGACTGGATGCAATTAGTTTTACACATATACACACGCACAGAAAATGTATATATATATATATATATATATACACACACACACACACACATATTTATATATATATATATATATATATATATATATATATATATATATATATATATATATATAGTGCAGATTACATAAACTGTAAATAAATAAATCTAGATACAAATTTAAATGCCAGGGGCTTAAGTTTTCTAATGAGGTTTTTTTGCTCTCTATCACTGCTGTTAGTCAAAGCCCCCCCCATTCCATGACATTAGGCCCATATGTTCCCAATCATCACAGACAAGGTTTACTAGAAAGAGCCATCATTCAGAGAGAGCAGTGGCAGATTTTCTGCTTTATGCACAGACTCCTGAGGATATTCAGCAAAGAGCCAAGAGGAGCGTGGTTGGGGCAGAGGACTTCCTCTCACTTCCATGGGGGGGTATTATCTCTCTAAGCAGCCCTCCTCCAGCAGCATAAAAGGTAGTCTTTCTGGTCGCCACTGCCAAATGTGCCCCCAGGTGTGTGTAATCACCCCTACCACCCCCACTCTTCCAGCGCTGGGACGTAGAATCAATCCCCAGTTGAATGCATCTTTGTCAGGGCTGTATGGAATAGGGCATTAGTTTTTTTAGGTTAAAATTTATAAAATTTGCTGATAAACAGATAATAATAAAAAAAGGTAATGTACTATTCACATATATCAAACATAAATATAATGTGTTAAAATGCAGCCGTACCAAATGTTGCAGAATGGACAATATAGAGAAGGTACATGTGTAAGTAAACTTACCACAACAGTAGATGCTTAAATGATGTTTAAATGATCACTACTGTGGTAACCTTAGATATATGGGTTATAACCTGCGAAGGATATAACAGCCAGCCAGCTGCCAAACCTTCAGGGCACCTTCCAAGCTCCCAACTCATCAGAGAAAGAAGTGGAGTGGACTGCCCAACCAGATCTGTCACTGCACCTGCAAACATTGTGTGTATCCATTTTTGATCCTAGTAACTGTCCCTCCCTGGTATCAGTGATGACGACTGAGGATTCCTTGATTACTGCCCTGAGTAGGGACCATCACTTTTTGGCAAGATGATGAGTGCTGAGTTGCTTACTACATTAAGGGAAGACTAGGTGTGAGACATCTGTGAGACATCTTTCCTGTCAGGTTCTGAAAAATCAAGTCCTGCTGAGAGAGTTCCAGAATATCTCCTACTAATATCTAAAAAAAATAATAATTTCAGTGCTGGTTATAGAATGATTTGACCATCACACTGATTTGTACACATGCTTGTCTTAAAAATGTATTTGTAAAGCTGCATGCATCAAAAATGCATCAACAGTGGTCCTACTGTCGACAAAAAAGAGATATACATGTATGTCAGACAACATTATTATAACTGATTAAATGTATATGCTTTAACAGAGAATTCTGGAAGGGAAGAGGTTAATCTCAGTCCAGCTAATTTTGAAAAATAAATTGAAAATTAAGTGGGCTGGTTTAGGCCATAAGGATTTTATCTCACAGGTCTGACTGCAGCCAGAGACAGAAATGTCTAGGAAAACCAGGAATAGGAATCTTGCTTTATTGTCCTTAGGTGTGAACTAATTGCTGTCCTGGAAGGAATGATGTTTTTGAAATTGTTTTATAGCTTTCAGATGCTGCAACGGATCTTAGCAAAAGCTCTGGGTGTGTATCGTACCACAGTCAGGTGACTGTAACTTTCACAAAAGCCAACTAGAGCCAGAACACCTAGGGTGTGGTCCTAAAAGACTGGTTCCCTCCAATATATATATATATATATATATATATATATATAAAGCACAGCTTTCTTGACAAGGTCAATTAAATAAAAATTACTCCCTGTAACTTCCACACAAGCCAACAGCAACTATAAAGTTCCTTGCCCAAACAGCTGTGGTGTGGTCCTAAAAGACTTGCTCACTCCAATATATATAAAGCAGTGCTTTCCTGCCAAGTGGACTTAAATGTACATTCAGCTAATCATAACCAAGCTAATTAAGAATATTTTGTTACCCCTTCCTCAATCACACATCACCGAGGTGCTATCTGTGGTTTGGTCCTAAAACACTCCCTGTAATTTCCACACAAGCCAACAGCTACTATAAAGTTCCTTGCTCAGACACCTTCCTTTCCTGTGCTCCCTGGTGATGTGCTAAGTGAGCATTGGGTTATTTTCACGTAGGAATTTTCATGTAAGAATCTCTATCAACAGAAAAAGACCACCAAATTTTCTAGGCTACAGAATGTATATACCGCGTTTGTGATACCTTATATGACATTTTGCCTTGCACAACATCTACGTTATGTTAATACGTTAGCCATTAGTCTAGCCTTGCGTAGTTTGTAGCATCTAATTATACCAGTTACACAGTGTAGGAAAAGTAATTCACTGCATTGTGTCTGGGACATAGGTGAATTTACTGTTTTATATGATGCTGTTTGCGAATATTTGCCTCCATAGCAGCTACTTTAGTTAATACACTGCGTCATCTTCCACCGTTAGATGTTACAATTGTTTAACCTATGACAAATGTAATGCAACACTCTGTTTCTTGAACTGCTATATACTGTAGATATTAGATAATATATTTTATTTAGCATAGCAGGCCCCAGACATAGGAAAGATATGTACTGTTGTGAATGTTGAATGCTAAGCTACCATAACCTCTTATTCTATGCTCCGCCACACAGAAATGTTTTTGGTGTTCAACTAGAGTTGTTTCTGGAACTGTTACTGTAAATGTTTGTATCCTACTCAGAAAAGTGTTTGGATCTCAACTAGAACAGTACTTTGAACTGTGTGTTAGGATCATTGTTGTTTATTGTTCCATTACTGCTTGCTGTGCGACTACACAGCACACACTGTTTGCTACTTTCTTCCTTTACTTTTAGGCGTTAGGGGCACGGTCCCTAGCTCTATTCCCATACTCTAACAGCCACTCACTCCAACAGTAGCAAGTGGTGTACCAGCTCCTCTCTGAAGTGGTTTCACATTGCTGTTACACAACTGACACCTTACATAAGCCTCCCTCTTAAAAAGCTGAAAAAGCTGTAATTTTTTTTTTCTCTGTAAGGTTGTTTATGCTTTGTATAACATTGCAATATATAGGCAATTCATTCTTAAGTAACTCACCGATGCTCTCAAACATAACTCATAAAAAACATAAGCAAACTTTACCTTACTGATATAGTTTTTATGTTAACCTTCTGCAGCTCACTGGCAGTCCAGCCATCCCACTATGCTCAGGTTCACTCCACTCCTCCAACATACACCCATTTCCACCCCCATTCATTTAATTTATAGCCAACCACTCCAATGTCACATCTACATCTCCTTACATCAACCAATCACATACCA
The DNA here is from genome assembly GCF_019279795.1 of Protopterus annectens. Lineage (NCBI taxonomy): Eukaryota > Metazoa > Chordata > Ceratodontiformes > Protopteridae > Protopterus > Protopterus annectens. The sequence goes on along the minus strand of NC_056749.1, from coordinate 141,489,940 downwards.
AGATCAAAACCACATCTAATACTACTCTTACAATCATTCTAACCAATCACAACTCAGTTTATTAACACAGCCCTTTCTGCAATCCCATACAAACACTAACCAACTAATACACCTCTTGCCCACTCTCTTTTGCCTGCAGCCCCTAAGAAACTATCACACTGCCTACCTAATAATCACTCTCAATGTTGTTGTTGTGTCTTTCGGCTTTTCCCGGTTAGGGGTCGCCACAGCGGAACTCCGGTCCGCTAATGATTGGCAGTAGATTTTTACGTGCCGAGTTGCCAGCCCTGACGCACAACCTTCAATGAAGGTACACCCATTCATGCATGCATGTCTCCACACAGAAGACGCTCTGGCTGAGAATCGAGCGGGACAACGTCTTGCTGTGAGGCGACAACCCTACCGCAGCACCACCACCGCGGACAATCACTCTCAATGTTATACATAAAAAATTGAAACCATACTTCCCTCCTATCTAGCAGCAAATTTAATCACCTCTAACTTGCAGCTAAACTTCCTACAACAGCCACTAACACTAATCCAAGCATACTCCTATCTCAGTAAAACATTATGTATCTCCTATTAACCGCTCTCATATCTCTCCTCATAGGAACCATACTTACCTCCTACTAACATTCCCTCAGCCTGAATTTTAACTCTAAGTCTCCCACCAAACCTAACCACCTAGTACCTCACTCAGAATTCTGCCACATCTCACCTGCCAAATTCAGTCATTCCATGCTAGATCTAGCCCCATTTAAAATCTCCCACTCTTGCTCCGAATGTCACCCTAGTTTACAGTACAACCTACTTATTTCCAAATACCTGGTGACTCTTGCTAACTTAGAATCTCAGCTCATACTCATCGGGAATATCCATCTAAGACCAGGCACCCCACTAACTCCCCAACACCTTCAATCCTGAGCACACATCAGCTGAACTCCATAAGAAAAGAAGCAGACCTACTAGTCCTCAGCATTAACATTAGAAGTATACTGAACAAAAGAGATGACCTCCATGCTACTCTTTCACTATACACCCCTGACTTATTACTCCTTATAGAAACATGGCTTAAGCCGCACAACAAAGCATAGAAAATCTAATTCAGAAAGCAACACAACAGGATACAGTAATGGATATCCAAATTAAGGGGAAACCAGTGTAACAGGAAGCAACTGGTCAGGTGCCATATGAAGATAATGTGGAGCCTTCCACAGAAAAACAGCATAGACATTCACTTGAAGTTAGACAGCAAGAGAATGAACAAAAAACTGTGGAAACTCTAATGCAGTCAATGTTGAGGAGTGATAGGCCAGTGACTTCCCATATAATATAGAAATGGATGGCACAGGATGAAATTGAAGAGAATGTGCCACAGGAAGATGCTATAGAATCTTCTATAGAATGCCCACAGGAACTGGAAACCAAGGGCTGTGTCCACAGTTTGGAAGAACATGAGTTAAGAGAAGAGTTGCTTGACTTAATAGGCATAGACAAATACATTAAGATCAATGAAAAATAGAATGCAGAAGGTTAATTTAACCAAAAAGTCAGAAGTCTGACAAAACAAATGAACACAGTAATTAGGACCGTCTATAAAGATCCAAGCAATACAACAGAAGTAAACGGGATATATTACTGTGCAGCTAAATTAATAACTGAAAGTTCTACCACAAGAACACAGAGTAGTGAGGGAAAGGAAGGGGAGAAATCGAATACCATCATGGAAGTATCGAATAGAGAAACCTATAAAGCAATTAAGACAAGAAGTGTCACTATTAGAAGACTATAGAAGATGGAACGGACCAAGAAAAATACTCAGAGATAGATGTGATAAAAGCAATGTGCAGTATTAGAACAGACCAGGTCCTATCATGCACTACAGCAAATAAACTAAAAATTTCTGCACAGGCGGAAAAACTTAGAAGATAAATATAAAGGAAAAGTACAAAATAAGCAATTTACTGATGACCTACAAAAGTTTTATACAGAATTGGGAAACAAGGTAAAAGGAAATGAAAGTCTGCCAACAAGAAATAAATACATTTTGGAGAAGTATCTATGAATATCCTATGGAACATAACAAAGATGCTAAATGGATAGAAAAAGTTAAAGAAATAATAAGAAGTTTAAATGTACAGGATATGAAACTGGATAAAGTAACAGCCAGACTGAAACAAAGTTAAGAAAAGCCTCTAATTGGAAAACTTCAGATGCAGTACCTAACCTTTGGCTGTAATTATCTTTGCATAAAGATTTAGCCATGAGTAAGAATTATTTACAGGGGGACACCAACCTGGTTAACAACAGGAAAAATGATGCTCCTATTTAAAAGTGAACCTGCAAGCTACCCTAAAAATTATAGACCAATAACTTGCCTTCCGACAATGTATAAACTACAGACAGGAACTGATGCCAACAGAGTTTAGAGTCATTTAGAAGAAAATGCAATTACAGCAGTGGAACAAAAGGACAATAAAAGAAAGTCATATTGAACAAAGGATCATTTGAATAAAGTCTGGGGAGAACTGTAAAAAGGGAAGAATGTAAGTATGGCATGGATTGACTACAAAAAAGCATTTGATAGTATCCCACATTCATGGATAAAAGAGTGCATAAACATGTGTAAGACACACCCTACACTAATCGACTGCATTACAGAGACCATGAAACAGTGGCTGACCACTTTACAATTAAGCTATGATAAAGGACAAATTATTATCCCAGGAATAAAAATTCAAAAGGGGATATTCCACAGTGACTCTATCACTGCTGCTGTTCTGCCTTGCCCTTAACCCATTAAGCTGTCTACTTAACAGCTTAGGCCATGGCTATAATCTGGCTCGTAGAAAATAAAGTGTAAATACTTCTCATCTTCTCTTTGTCGATGATTTAAAACTGTTTAGCTCATCAGATGAGGAGCTGAAAGCACAACTGCAAGTTGTCAAAACTTTTTCAGATGATATAAGAATGTCATTTGGTCTTGATAAATTTGCAAAAGCAACCTTTAAAGTAGGAAAGCTGCAGCACCAAGAAAACATCAGTTTGGGACAAGAATGTGATATAAAACAACGTGAGTAAAGAGGAGTGTATAAATATTTGGGAATCAATGAAGGATCAACAATAAAACACAAACAAATGAAAATAAAATAGTAAGGAATACTTCAGAAGACAAATTAAATCTGAAAACAGCACTGACATCTAGGAATAAAATCCAAGCTTTAAACCAATTGCACTTCCTGTCCAAACTTACAGTTTTGGTGTGATTGACTGGCTCCAAAATGTTTTGGATAGATTAGACAGGAAAATAAAAAGGATGCTTCATGCTCACCAAATGATTTTTAAAAATCAGTGCATACCGAGATTAATATTATTCCTCGTTCCGAATGAGCGATGAGCTTCCTTGAAATTGATTACATGTATAGATCTGCAATTGTGGGACTCCACACATATCTGCTGACCTCACAAGACCCAAACAATGAAAATTTTGAAACACGAGAAGAAAAATCTAAGATGACTTCTCCGCTTAATCTAGCATAAGTATATCGGTGTGAAGCAGGAATGGAAATCAAACCAGAAGCAGAAAAAATCAGGCAGCAACTGAATATGCCAAAAAACAAAATTAAGAATATAAGGTGAAGGATCAGAAGAGAAGGCAAGAAATGTGGAAAATGCATAAATCTAGTTGCTAGTATAGAAAACTTCTGGAAGAACTCATGTTGATCAGGATCAAGCGCAGGAATGGTTAAGGAGAGGCAAATTCAAACCAAGAGATGAAAGGTAATGGTGGCCCAAGATAGTGAGCTGCGTACACATTGGTTTACAAAGTCTATTGAACATGTGGAAGAAACAGACAAATGTAGGTTTTGTAAAACCGAAATGGAAACAGTTGCACACCTTGTTGCTGGTTGTGACATACTAATAACAGAAGGACTGTATACTGAAAGACATAATAATGTAACAAGATTGTTGCACTGGGGATTGTGCAAACATTATGGTAGTGAAGTGGCTGAAAAGCATGGAAACATGAGCCACAAAGCATCACAGAAAATGAAGAAGTCTACATCACATGGGATCATCCATTACCAACAGTTCAAAAGACAGATGCTAGAAAACCAGATATAGTGATCCAGGAAAAGAAGACAAAAGTAGCACTGATCATTGAAATCGCCACACCCAGTGACTACAGTGCCCTGCGTACAGAGAGGCACAAAGTCATAAAATATCAGGATCTGCAGGCAGAAATGAGAGCAATGTGGAAGAAAGATACCCAGACAGTTCCAACAGTAGTAGGAGCAACAGGTCTTATAAAGAAGAGTCTACAATCATATTTAGATATGCTACTAATACATGCAACTCCATACGAATTGCAAAAGGAGTCATTACTGGGCACATTGCAGGTGCTGTGAAGATTACTACTGGCTGACATCAAAGAGTGAAACAATACTAATTTCATGAACTTTAATCGTACTTTGACTTAGGAATAGGCTCCATTCCCATCATGGTTTTAAAAACCTAAAAGACTTGGAGAAATTAAAAAACAAAGATAATGAAATACTTCCACCTGGGTACAATATACTTAGGACAGATAGATTACATAAGAGAGGAGGCAGTGTCGCACTTCTCTTCAAAAATAACCTCACCATTGACCCTATTAACATGGACATCCCTAAATTTCAGAATGCAGAGACCCTTTTTACCAAGGTGAGAATTATCCAACTAAAACATCTAAACCTTCTAGGTAAACATCCACAATAGCCGGTGCACAGATTTGTGGATGTTTAAAACAGCAGTGCACAGAAAACAATCCCAAACATAAAGGTCCACTACATTCATTGTTTAGCAAGAACAGTACATAAAAAATGTATAATACCTTAATTCCATTTTAGTTGCGTTTTAATTCCACAATAATACAAAATTTCAGTAGCTTTTAAAGTCCACAGCAATAAAATTGCAGGCAATAAATCCCATATAGTTACAGGCAACCAAGTGACTTCACAGCAGTCATCCAAAATAACAACCAGCCTCCATGTTTGCAAACTGGTTTCACCGTGCAAGTGTCATCAGTGCTCAATGTTCAACAGGAAGTTACATCAATATTTCTTTTAAATCCTGTATAAAGCACTATTTAAAGTGACACACTCCAGTGTAGCAATATGCTACATAACACAATCATTCTCATATAAAATTACAAATTACTACTTTTATAACAAATTACTTAAGCCTAACCCTATACTAACGGCTCATATTCAGTCCTGGTTTGTATAATGCTCCTACACTAACTGCTCTCATTCAGTCCTGGTTTGTATAATGCTCCTACACTAATGGCTCTCATTCAGTCCTGGTTTGTATAATGCTCCTACACTAACGGCTCTCATTCAGTCCTGGTTTGTATAATGCTCCTACACTAACGGCTCTCATTCAGTCCTGGTTTGTATAATGCTCCTACACTAATGGCTCTCATTCAGTCCTAGTTTGTATAATGCTCCTACACTAATGGCTCTCATTCAGTCCTGGTTTGTATAATGCTCCTACACTAATGGCTCTCATTCAGTCCTGGTTTGTATAATGCTCCTACACTAATGGCTCTTATTCAGTCCTGGTTTGTATAATGCTCCTACACTAACAGCTCTCATTCAGTCCTGGTTTGTATAATGCGCCTACACTAATGGCTCTCATTCAGTCCTGGTTTGTATAATGCTTCCAAGTTCATTACCCACTTTCCTTCTGAGCCAGCTGTTATATGTTATTATAGCTTTTATCAAGTAAATCTGTTAATGTTTTTAGATGTTTTTCGTAAAATTCAACAAGCAACTGCAGAAACATCTTAGAAGCTGCTTTTTGTACATCTCACCATTTTTTAATATAAACAGCATCATCTAAGCCAACATCTAAGGCAATACCTGGCTGCACGTACAGACGTAGGCCCGTTGGTGCTATATCAGCTTGTAGGTAGGCTTTAAGTAAGTTTATGTGCCATACATGTCTCCTCAGTTTTTTTGAACAGTCACTTAACTGCTTAAAACAATTTTCTCTATCAAGTCCAACGTTATCATCATCCTTCCTTGTTGTTTGATTCCCCCGTCTTAAACAAGGAAACATCGTTTTTATCAGAGGTGATAGCATCTAGAAATAACCGCAAATCTTGCCTTACTGCCACCAGCCTTAATTTAAAAAAAAAAAAAAAAAAACGCCTAGTATTTATCACAGGGATCAAATAATATCCTCAAGCCATCACTCGAAGTATACACATCCACAATAACTGGTCCACGAATTTGTGGGTGTTTAAAACAACAGCAGTGCACGGAAAACAAGGTATACAATCTCAAACGTAAAGGTCCAGCACATATATGTTAGATAATTATTGGCCAATTTCAAAGTCTGGTCCCTACTTTGAACAGATATTGGATGATACTTGCCATTTTGGTAATAGGACGGGAAAGAATATTGGCGAACACTATAATGAATACAAAAAAGTTCCTTTATGAATAAAAAAATTGTAATTGAATCACTTACAGGCAGCACATTTTGTGGTAATTGCACCTATTGTAAAGTGGTATCTGGAACAAAATCTTTCATATCAGTTAATAGCATGAAAGTTTTTGAGATTAGGGTATTGATTACATGTAGTACTGACTGGATCATTTATATGGCTGTATGCAGATGCGGTTCATTTTATGTAGGTCAAACATCTAGACTATTTAAGCAGAGAATTGCACTACATATTAATGACATTAATTTTAAGAAACGTAGAAGTGCATTATATAAACATCAGTTGGAACATGCTGGGGTACATTTCATTTTCGTTGGAATAGATAAAGTTAAAGGTGAAGGACTGTACCAACAGAAAATGCATAAAATATTGGATCAGAAGGATACAACAACCGCCAACTAAGATCCACAAATAAAATGCTATTAAAAATAAAATGCTAGTAAAAATATCCAAAAGCAAATATGTCTGGTGATTCCCTCTACTCATGTGCAGTTGCCAAAATCTGGAATTCCCTCCTTAACAGAATCAGAATACAAAATAACAAGCAATCCAATTCTTGAATATGTAACTGTCAAGACCCTGACTAACCTAATCAGTACCCAGTCCTTTCTCATTGGTAACTGCAAATGGTGCTGTACATGACAAACTTCTCTTGTAGCAACAGCTATGATGCTTCAAAGTGTATCATAATCTTACATTATCCAGTTGTATTTTACTTTCTATGTATTGTTTAAATGTTCCTCAAAAGTACTACGTGGAATATTTTTGTACAGAACTTTAGACACTAGCTTATTTTTGTGACTATGTTGCATGCTTTCTGTATTTGAATATTTTTGTAACAGATGTACTATGTGGAGCTTTTCTCCCTGAGCCTCTGCTGAAAATGGGCAATTACTGCCCAGTCAGACTTTCCCGGTAAACAAATGTAAAATAAACTAAAGATTATATAACCAGCACTGAAATTATTTTTTTTAAATATTAGTGAAAGATATTCTGGAACTCTCACAGCAGCACTTTGCTTTTCAGAACCTGACAGAAAATATATGTCGCAGATATCTCAAACAACCACACATCTCATTTGCCTTGCTGTAGTAAGTAACTTAACTAGGGAACAGTAAAATTCTTTAGTCGAGTCAGGAAAATATAGGAAAATTAGTTAACTACTGTTTTTTCTGCAGCTGTGTGAATCTATTCAACTGTGTAACTTTTTATATCTCCTGTGGTTGAAACTCTGGTGTTTATTTTAACTAGATATTCAGTATTCTCATGTTTTCTATTTTATTATTCATTAATATAAATATTTCTATACATTTCATTGTGGCTGGTCTTTTAGAGAATACTTTGAAAATCTTAAGAGCACTTATGCTTTGCTACATTGGTCAAACTTTACCATTTGTATTAGTATTAACTTTACTCAGTATATTTGGGTACCCTTGTAAGAGCGTTAGAGTAGCTGACTGATGGCAGTGTAAATTGCCCTATAGTATGTGCAGAGGGGACACAGCTGGTAAATCTCTGCCAGCCTTTCCCAGGTGTGTGTGTGTCAAAATCAAATATCCAAGTATGTCTGTCAGCTACTTGTAATAAGGGCACAAAGCTCCAAAGTGGTCAGTATGGAGTCTAGTTTCTGGCCTAGAGAAAGACAGAGAATCCAGCTCCAGGTTTGGAGTGTGCTCCCTGTGTGCTCTTAAGAGAAATTGTGCTTGGTGCCAGCCTGCATTTGAAAATACTGTGTGAGGTTTGAAGCTCTTTGATTACTGGCCTGGAGTAGGGACCATCACAATTCCTAGCATTGTCCTTTCAGAGCTTTCATGTCAACAGAAAGGAGTGTCGTCAGATTGATCTCTGAAAGGACAATGCTAAGAAAAGAAAATTATTTACACCCTCGCATCAAGAAAAGAGGGGGATAGAGAGAGAGAGTGGCTATTTCAGCCCTGATCATTTGAACATCTACTATTATGGTAAGTTTACCTACACAACTGTACGTTAACCATATTGATCACTGCTGCAATAGCTTTAAATATATGGACAGATTACCCTAGTTTACTACATTTGGGAGGTGAAAAGGGAAGGGTCCATTAGTCCCTGGAGAATGGTCCTAGCAATGCCTGTTCTAGACCTAGAGAAGGATTGATGCTTTTCATGCCTTGTAAATTTAAGTATAAAGAACCAGGTTGATTTCTCTTCTAACAAAATACATTACTGGGATATAATAAGACAGGATGTTGGTGCTGGGACCATAGAGACTTCAGATACTATATATCTCTGTCGCGTGGGGTCTTGCCTGGGGTATCATAAAAATCACAAATGCCAGGAGACCCAAAATCTTGAAGTATTCACTTGCAGTGACCATGGTCTGACTGGAAAACCTTAGGAATTGATACAGATCTACTTTTTCCTATGGAGAGAAAGCCTATGAGCTGAGGTGTCTAGCTGACACTCCAGGAACACAGTCCTGTGTGGAGGAATAAAAAAACGACTTTTGAATTTTCTTTTGAAATACCGGTTTGAGGAAAAGCTCTCTCACTTGAGAGAGAGAGAGAGAGAGATTATTTATACTTTGAAAAAGACTCTGCACGTCATCTAAATAGAAAAAATGTGGATACAATGAAGCCTTCAATGAGCAATAACTGGAGCTACTTTGTGAACACTCGACACACTGGACAGTCCATGGGGTAAGGCAAAAAACTGATAATGTGATTCAGACACACAGAACCTTTAGAAATGCATAAAAACTGGCTGAAAAGAGATGTGATAAGCATCTTTTAAATTTAGTGTTATCAAGAAATTTAAACGAGGGCGAAGATGTAAAAGGTTGTGATGTAGCAGCATTTTGAAATTGGGCACCATCAAACAGGTTTAGGAAATAAAGGTCCAGAACTGGTCAATGAGTACTTTTTTTATGGCACTAAAAAAATCCTTGGATTAAAACCTTTCCCACCCTGGGAAGAAGGAACTGAGACAGAATGAGTTGAAGGATAGAATGAAATCAACAAGTCTGGTCTGATGCATTAAGAAAAACCCTCCTGGAAAGGATGAATTTTCCCTCCTGTTACCATCTGTAACCTAGCTGAATGACCTTCAGAATCAATATGATATGATCCGTTAGGAAACAGAAACATGGAGATGAGACTTTCTTGAAGGAAAAAGGGACTGCCAGGGTGGAAGGGGAGCAAGGTCCCTTAAATAGTCATTCTGATCTGTTATATACCATCCTTGGCTTTTGGGGGGGGGGTCCTGAATTATTTTTGGAACCCCATGCCATTAGGCATTTTGTAGAGACTGTTTACTTTTTTTTTTTTTGCCAGAAATGAATGAACGGTTAGAGAATCCCTTAGACCATTTGAAGAAGATGGGCTGAAAAATCTTAAGGGATTCCCTGAGTCAATTTACCCTTTCATCACATTTTCACGACATCTGCAGAGGATGAGCCAAAATGTAAATTGCTATCCAAAGGAGGATTTAAAATCTTACTTTTTCACATCAACTGGGGAGGGGGTCTGAGAACACAGACAGGCAAACCTCCTCAAAACAATAACAGTGGACACAGCCCTGGAAGAATTATCAACAGTCATACACCTACTGGAAACAAAGAGTAGTTACTTGTACAATGGAAGAAACTAAATTTAAAGATTACTCCTCACGAGAAGAAACTCTGGACAAAACATTGCCCATACTTTTACAATTAGTCAGAGCAAAATTTTAACACATGAGCAAGACAATTCAACATTCTGAAAATCAAAGTTGTAGAAGCATGCACTTTTACCATACTTATCAATAATCTTCCCATCCCGTCCCAGTAAATGACTCCTATTTTTAAATTTTACCATATGGACACTACTCAAACTACAAACTGCTGTTTATGACTTACCATAGATAGTCATGACATAAAAATATCTAGTCATTAGCAATCAATTATGTGATTGTTTTCCGCAGCTGACAAGCCAAAAGGCAATACCCTTGTAATTAAAATGGTACTAACATAGTTGAAACCAGAAAAAATTTCCTGTGGGATACCCAGGCATTTCAGTGTCAACAGGCATCCATCATGTCCATTAACACCATCAAGAGCCCCTTGCACCAGCAGAGGCATGGCTTCCTAAAGAGTCACCATCTATAAAATAGAGTAATTCATGGGTCTACTGATGTTCCTGAAATACACAACCCATGTCTTCTGTGTAATGAGAAAGAGAATAGGATAAATGTTATTCTTTCCAAACAGGACAGATTTTAAACTTTGTATGATGGGTAGAGTCTGTGTGTGCCTCAGGGGCTCCACAGACACTAAAATATGGAATCCAAGAACTGGCCATATGATACCATGCCCAGAATCCATCTAAATTACTCTTCAAAGAAAAAAGTCAGAGAACAAACTGTGTACACTTAGCCCTTGTATGTATGCTTGTGGGTCACACTAAACTCCTACCACAGTCTTGTGAATAGCAGACACCATCTACAGAGTTTATCAGGTAAGTAGGGAACAGAAGTAAATTGTCAGGCCTTTGTTCCTTATTGCATACACATATTGCATGAAGACCTAAGGGCAGTTTACATTAATCAATCCATCTACCGCATTTCATTCCAAACTGGAAGGAAATTTTGATCTGATATTTACCTGCAAGTTTGAGAGATCAGATGGTAGCAGCTGTGATGTGTGATGTCTACTTCCAAATTTGACATTGAGTTTTTTTTTAACAGTTTCACGTAGTGCTCATGCTTGTTTTGGTTTATTCACGTAAGCACATTTATTTCTGAAAATCACTCAGAAACAATATGAATTGGGGGGCTCAGGACATGTCTACAACTTGCAGGAAGAAAGTATGCTTTTTAGAAGCATATTTTAGCATACATGTTTCTTAATCTCTGGATGTTAAAATGCACACTGTCATTTAAAAAATTGCAGTAGAGAGTCAAAGGAAGGGTACGTCATATTGCTGAACTGTCCATAATGTCTAGATTTCTCTTATATATATATATATATATATATATATATATATATATATCTGCTTTGCATAAAATTTGTGGTTTTCTGGTAAAACAATGAAGACTGAAGTTACTAAATGGCAAACGTTTGACTTTCAGGCTTCATACAAGGGTTGGGAGGGTGGCCTAATGGTTAAGGTGTTTGCCTTACAAACACAAGGTGCAGGGTTTGAGTCTCACAAGGGATAATTGGCTAGGCTTAAAATGGCTCGCAAGGGCAGTTAGCTTAGTACTAATCTATGAACCTATGAAACTGGAGTATCTGAGGAAAACCCACATGATCACAATGGAGAACATTAAGACTTCACATATGAGGCACCCCAGCCAAGAACTGCTTCCTGTGAGGTGACAATTCTAGCGACTGTGCCACTTGTCACACAAAGTAGTGTGAGATAATCAGCATTGTTGCTAGAAAGTCATTTATCCATGTGCTTGGCTTGCCTTAAAAGGAGGCCAGTCATGGTATAACAGAGCCATTCCATGAGGATTTCACCTTGTATCTTTTTCTACGAGTGTTTTATAATATCCAGAGAATTCTGTCCAAACAGGACTTCACTTTGGGAAAGGGTGTGACGAACAGTATGCCCTAGACCTTCTACAAAGGGGATAGAAGATGAGAGATGCCATCCAGAGTAAACAGTCGGACATTACCCAGTAACAAATGTACATCAATAAATAAATAATAGATGCTTGTGAGCTTGTCAAAATTTAAGTACTGTAAAAATTAAATCAGCTGTTTTAAAATCACAGTCTTTTCCAAGGACTCAATCTCAGAATCAAGGACATTTACTACCTTGTCCATAGCCTGGGTCAGGGAAGCAAGATTCAAAATGGGAGAAGTGAGATGAACAATTTAGGACAAGTTCTTGACTGGCATAGGAAAATCACTGTTTCATGCAAATTGTCCATAGGCTTAGACTCTTCATCTAATGGCAAGGCAGTAATGCGTTACTTTCTGAGATCTACAATGCATTAAAAGATCTTGTAGAAATTTGTCCTAGGGTATAGAGAAATAATTGCATTCCACCCTTATGAAATTTCATAAAAGCAATCTGCCCTTTATGGAGCTGAAAGGCCAAAATCAAGGTATTACCATGCCACACAAAAAAGGAAAAGGTGACACAAGAGTCCGTTTTCTGTTTTCCAAACAATAATATTCACTATGGGAAAGGAAGAAGTTGTACTAAGAATTTTATTTTGCTCTCTTGGAAAACAACCATTAAATACCCAAATTATTTTCTGAAAAAAAATATCTATCCTGCAGTAATGCACATCCTGAAAGTCCCAGAGTGAGAAAGGGATAGCTTAAAATTTTCTTTAAGACTAGTAAATTCCTAAAAGGATTTTTTGTTTTCTTTTTTGCCCATGCAGCCTCCACTAATGAGATTTGAGTCCAATTGTTCCCATGTGGTGGACATCTCCCATAGCAACAAAGATGAGAGATATCAGGTGCGACACAAATTACCTAGCTATGAAAGCTGCCAATACTTCTGCTGCTACTGTAGCTTCTTCATGCTTACTGCTGGAAGAGAAACTCAAATATGAATTTGGTATGCCTGAATTACCTCCTCCCTCAAAAACCAGGCCTGTATGCTCATCAATCAGTGTCCTGAGACAAAATTACGAAGATCCTTCCGCACAATCAGAAGCTCACTTCAAGATGAGTGGAAGCAATGGAAGAGTTAGAATTATGCTTCTAACTTGAGCTCCTGCATTGCTGCTGGGACCACCAACACCCTCCCATGGATGCAGACACAGACACACACATGCTGACCATCAGCTTGAGAGTACCAGGCCTACATTCTCCCACTACTGGCCAGTGTTAACATGCAAGCCTCATTATCCTTGCTTATTTCTCAGTGACAGCAATCTTAGACTCTTCCAACTCCTTTGTCATGATACTGAACAGAGGGAGTAAGGAATTCTCCATGAATTACTTCAGTGGGGGTTCACCCTAAGTTTACTGGTTACCTGAGGCACATTGTGAAAGCTGCCAGCCTAGCTAGACAGAATTCTGTAGATAATTCTATGTCATTGTAAATATTAATATGATCCACAGGTGTGTTTTTACACATTTAAGAAAACAAATGTAAAACAAGTGTGTTATATGTTCTGATCTTCAAAAACATAACCACAGTGCACCCTGCTGGAAGACAGCTGATAAGTGAAGCATTTTGTGACTGTTTGATCTCAAGCTCGGAGACAGGATGTCTGGACTAATAAATTCTTTCTATTGTCTTGGGGCAATAGTTAATTACTAGGTTTTATATGTAAAGTATCCTTTATTGCTGTGGTTTCCGATTACAAACAAATGTTAAATTTTGAGTTCTGTGAGCCTGGGAAGCTTCAGCAAAGGTGTCAAAAAGGATGCAATGTGAAATGACTCAGCAGTATTGGGCATCATCAGTTTAAGACTTTCTCATAGAGAAAGATTTGAGCATTTTGTGTTTGGATCAAGTAAAAGAACATCCACTCACCAGGCACTTGTTTGCTCTGTATGTAAGTAGTTATTTATAACGTAGTATTTCTCTCAGAGTTAGATAGGAATTTAGCCAGATTAGTCTAGCTATTTTCTATATTTATGTCAGAATATCCTACAGTATTGTTTTAAGCATTTTCCTGTGTTTTCTGAACTCTTGATTAGCACTGTGTTGAAATGATCAGATTTGTCTTGTGCTTTTATTTATTATTATTAAATATTCTTAAATCTTTTAACTGTGGTGGTTTTGTGTAGAGATAATTTTTGCTCTTACAGAGTAATTGCATGTATTTGGTGATACTGTCCAAGCCACTCCAATAGTCTTGCTGCTCAGTCACACTTACTATTTGGATAACAGTAATATTACACAATGAAGTTGGTCACCCTTTGGGAATGGACTTATAGTAGCAGATATTAGTGGCTGGTGGCAGTGATTTCTACCTTATAGTCTGGAGAGAAGGGGGCATACCTGGAGAATCTGTGCCAGGCTTCCCCAAGAGTGTCTGTGTATTTGTATATAACTCATGTCTCAAAGTGTGTGTGTGTGTGTCAGCAACTTGGGCAGGGACACGAAGCACTGGCGGGACAGAGAGGGTGCTGGAGGCTTTAGTTTGACCACTAGGCTGAGATCTGGACCCTATAGCTATGCCAGTGGAGAATCTTATTGGGGATCTATTGAGAAAATAGAAACCAGCCCCAGACTGATTGTGATCTCTGTGTGCTCTTAAGGGAAATTGTACTTTACTGCGTGTGTACTTGTTATCCCCCTAATGTGCATGCCCCTCACTGGTGCTAGTGGGGAGGATTGAGGCTCCTTGATTACTGGGCCAGTGCATGGGTGTCACATACATAATGAGGGTTAAGGCAAATGTTGAGGAATGTGGACAGCCCCCCCACCCCACCCAGCATCTGGTGTCAAATGTAATATTACTCCCACATGAGGTATTCCAAAGTTTATTATTAGAATTGTAGCAAACAAAAAAAAAAACACAGAGCAGTGGAACCCTCCTCTACTCTTACTTTCTTAGGCATTTATAAGAAAAGGCTCTCTAGATGTGGTTACAGTTCTCTCACGGTCAGATTCTGTGGCTCATTTGGTGCTAAGAAACCAGCTCATAGGATACTTCAATACAAAAAAAAAAAAAGCAAGCTGCTTGCACACCCTGGGATGCACTTCCCAGAGTGGAGGGCCAAGGAAACCATTGATTCCCCTCACTTCTTCTTGGCTATCCATTGATGATTACTTATGGATGATCCACAGTTATCACAAGAAGAATTCACAGTTGGTAAAATAACAGATGCAACCGAAATGGCAAACACTGATGAAGAAGGCTTTGGCCAATGTCCAGCATCTTACTCCTTTAACTTTTCCCATATCTCTGGCACCTACCTAAAATTATTCAAGGGACTGCAACTCCCTGCACTGGTCTCCCTGAATTACAGCTACCCTGCTCAAACTGAGAGAGATGCTGATCAGTTGACATTTCCTTGTCCTAAAAGCATACCATAATCTGTGGCATTTAGTGCAGTCAGCTACATTACACCCATTTTGCTAGGCAATACAAAAATGTTTTCTTATCTCCTGTCGGTTAATCTGATTACTGCAGGGACAATTTGAGGGACTATCTTTTATAGGGACTAAATGAGGCTTCCTAAAAGGAGTATTAGAATCAAGATCTGAATTGTTGAAGCAGCTACTGGCAAAAAGAAAAAGGGAAGGGTGAGGTCAGAAACAACTTTACACACCTAATGTGTGATGCCGTGTTGTGTTTTAGCTTTAAGGATACAAGAAACAGTAAAAGAAGTATACCAAGGAAATTGCCCTCAGGAAAGGCTCCTTGAAGATTACTGAATTCCACTTCTGTTCCTGTTCTGCATCCCTAACAGTGGATCATTGGTCTGCAGAATGGGTGGCAGTAGAGTTTCATGGTGTGAAGTTGCCAGTCCAGAGCCCAGCCTTCCTCAGAAAGCACACACACACACACACACACACACACACACACACACACACACCCCTAGGGCCAGTTTAGAATATCCAATCCACCTGCAGCATGTCTTGGGAATGTGGGAGGAAACCGGAGCACCTGCAGGAAACACACCCAAACACGGGAGGACATGCAAACTCCTCACAGAAGGTAGCCCAGCCAAGAAATTGAACTGGAGAACCTCTTGCTATGAGGTGACAATGTTAACGGCTGCACCACTGTGCCACCCCTTCTGTATTATGCACTATAACCAAATCAGTTCAAATGATGAAATCAAGCAATGCAAATGTTAATTATTTTTACATCTGCATATTTATTCAGTGTTAAATCACTCTATTATCATGTTTTGTTTGATGTGCTAAGTGCCAGTAAGCCTAGTTTGGTATAACAGAGTCATTAATTTCACACACATCCACACACACACACATATTCACGATTTAACAAAACCACTGAAGCATAACCTGTAATCCAAGGAGTGGACTGAACATTTTGTGTTTTTCTCATGTTCAGTCAAAGCCCTGTACTGCAAAATATGATTCACTGATTTTGTTATATATGAATCATAACTCAAAACATTAAAAGAGAAAAAGTGTTTTTCGTGGGGATGTAGAACCATACCTCTCAACCTCTCAGTGCAAGAAATCTGGACAAAGCCAGAAATAATGGAGGGACAAAGGCCCAAAAATAAGGACAGATTTTAAATATTGCTCCTATAAACTTAGAAAGTTGCTAGAATAACGGGTTTTGAATACATTTTCCAAAGGATATGAAGTGTGAAACTCAAATGTCTGTCATTATTTAGTATTATTTACTTACTTCAATCCAAAATAATATGCCAGAAAACCACACATTTTATGAGGAACAGACTAAAATATATCTGAGAAAATCTGTACAGTTGAGAGGTATGTGAAGCATTTCAGGACTATCTATGGTGGCCATCCCTCCTTGCAGACCAGTGGGGAAAAGTGAAAAAATTTGATGCAGTGTATGAATGGCTCAACCCAACATGGGTCCAACAAGCTGTGATTACAAGAAGTTCAGGAAAAGCTGCTCTCTATAACTATACTCTTCAGAGTGCATGACAACCTACATATACACACACTCACATTTATATTTAAATGACTGAACATTCCCACTGGCGACCTTCTAGTTACGGAAAAAAATCCAATTAACTACATAACTCATTGTGGCCTACCCTCTTTTGCCATGCACCTTATCTGACAAGTCACAACTGCAGTTTTTTAAGCATGTGCGACAACAAGCCCATACTGA
This sequence comes from Protopterus annectens, assembly GCF_019279795.1. NCBI lineage: Eukaryota > Metazoa > Chordata > Ceratodontiformes > Protopteridae > Protopterus > Protopterus annectens. Next base: position 141,472,728 of record NC_056749.1, on the reverse strand, counting down.
AAGCGTCATTATCATATGTGGGAAGTAACTCACGGTCACTACCACTCAAAGCAACAGCACCATAAGAGCCACTCAAACAACATTCTGCACTGAGTACTTGGTGTATACAGTAAGTGGGCTGTGCTGTACAAACTCCACAATCTCACAACTACAGACATAAGTGTAAAGCCCACATGACAATGTGTCAGTGTTAGCACACCAGCTCTGACTACAACTTACAAAAAGTGTGCTGCACTTAGACAGGAGACAGGTGAACAGATTACAAATGGTAAATTATGCCATCAAGAAATACTCCAGCATTAAGAAGAGCAGAGCACAATTATTATGGTATTACCAATGAATACATATATCTCTAATAGCAGTATCACACTCTAAGAAACAGACATTCAAAAAAAAAAATAATTGATAATATGACAATTTGCTGATCAATCATTATGATAATATGACAGTATGCTGATCAATCATTATGATAATATGACACTTTGGTGATCAATCATTATGATAATATGACACCTTGGTGATCAATCATTAGCGCCACTTAAAAAATATATAGATTTATATATATATATATATATATATATATATATATATATATATACTTATATATTATATATATATATATATATATATAATCTATATCAATATACAGATATATATATATATATACACATACATATAGATAGACACACACACACAATACTTACTAGCAGTGCAAGTTAACATGAGGCATCATTATGGAACTCATAAATGGAGAGATTGGGAACCTCCAAACACTTGACCCCCACACAGTTCGGCTTCGTCAAGGGCAGATCATGCCTCCTGAACCTGGTGGACTTCTTTGAGACAGTTACTCAGGCTATAGATAAGGGAAAGGAGGTACACACGGCTTACCTTGACCTTGCTAAAGCATTTGACACCATTCCCCATTAGGGTATTATTGATAAACTCACCAACCTGGGCATAAACCCTTATGTCACAAGATGGATCGCAAACTGGCTCTCAGACAGATCCCACAAAGTAAGAGTAGCGGGATCTATGTCCGAATCCAGACCAGTAACAAGCAGTGTGCCTCAGGGCTCTGTCCTGGGGACCCTCCTGTTTGGCATATACTTCTCAGAAGTACAGGCAAGCACTGAAGGGCTGTGGCTGACCAGGTTTGCGGATGACTGCAAACTGGGTGCTATAATAGAGTCTCCGGCCGACATGGATATCCTCCAGAAGGGCCTTAATGAGACTGATGCATGGTGTCAAAGCCATGGTCTCAAGCTAAATGCTAAAAAATGCAAAGTAATCCCCTTTGGAAAAAACAGAGTACCCATGAAGTACCACATAGGAGGTAACCCCCTGAAATCTGAAGAAGTAATAAGGGATCTAGGGACCCAAGTAGACAGTCAGCTTTCCTTTGATAACCATCCGATCACGAAAGGGTTTGCATCAAGATCTAAGGATGTAGTGGTGCCCCTCTACTCTTCCCTCATTAGACCCATTATTGAGTACAATGCACCAATTGGAATGTACCTGGCTAGGCATCTCCAGCAGCTGGAGAGACCACAGAGGTACCTCACTAAGAGGATCACTGGCCTCAAACATTTGCCCTATGCAGCACAATTGAAAAAAATAAGGCTTTTCTCTGTTGCATACCGCCTTCTCAGAGGCGATCTCTTTCCAATATACAAAGCCATGTCCAACCCAGAACTGTTGAGCATGCTCCATCTCAGCAAAACCAAATCTACTCGAGCTACACGCTCTAGGGATATAAACCTCAACACAACAATAAATAGAACATGCTGAAGGGATAGATTCCCTTTGCAAAGACTTCCCTTGCTATGGAACAAAGTCCCAATCTACATAAGACAGAGCCCCTCACTATCACTCTTCAAGAGGAACCTTGACGAGTGGATGGGTAACAAAGTTCACACCAGGGATCATACCAACAGCTCTACTAGACAGAGGCCAAGGGTACTAGCTGCTTAATCAAGGGCCTAGGGAACTAACCAAAGGGGCGGTGAATACCACACAACGTGGCTGGGCTAATATATGCCTTCGGGCAGATAGCCCAGTACCTACCTATGAACCTATCATTTAGGAGATATATTCATTATTTGTCTTTGTTGCCTTAGTAAGGATTGATTTAACAGTTGATTGTACTGTTGACAGAAAATTCAAACCGGCTACAACTTAACAGTAACTGAACTCTGCATTATGTATGATAATGATTTCTTCTTCTGTGGTCATCCTTAGAAAGCTAATGTTTTGTAATGCAAGTATTTAGTGGTTTTAACAACCAAAATATATATTTTCATAGTTCACAACCATCTCTGAATACATCATAGTTTGGAATACTTCAGATGACATGTTAAACAAGTAGCTCAGGCAGACATAAAGGATGCCACTGCCATACAGGGAATTTTCCTGGTGTCCTATCCCTAATACTTCTAACTTAATATGAATTCCAACTTTCCAGTGAGAACAGGCCACAGGCCTAATGGGACTAACATGGTCAACAAAAATATATTTATGAGTATGCAAGTTCAGAGCACAAAATATGAAAAATTCATTAGAAGACAATCATAATCTGCCAGGCAGTGTATGACAGATACTGCACCTGACCCTCACCTCCTCATTCCGTTTTAGATGAGACATGCAAGACCAAGCCAAGAAATTACTTTTTACTCTATTCTAACAAAAAAACAGAATACTAGTGTCAGAACCGGAGTAGGACTTCCAGGTCTTGTAATATTGCAAGTTTCTTGGATCTATTCAGCTATTAAGCTTTTTTTTTTTGCAGTATTATAAAAACAAGACATTTTTTTAAAGTGACTACTGCATGCTGATTATGGTACAACAACAGGAAAGAACACTGATTTTGATGGTGTAGCAAAGCAAATTTACCACACCATTTGATGGCTGAATGATCACTGCTGCAGTAGCCTTAGCTATATGGGTTATATCTTGCATAGGATCTAAGGCATGTCCAGCTTCCAAAGCTTCAGGGTACCTTCCACATGCCAAACCATCAGTCAGCTTGAGGTGAGCTGACTAAAAAGGCAGGTTTGGACACCAAGCCCTTCAAGGTTTTCCTGCCAACAAAGAAACGAAGGCCGAATCCTGAAATGGCAATGCTAGGAATGATAGTCAACTTACCCCTTTCATCACACTTTTTGATCACCTCTGCAAAAGGCAGGCCCAATAGCTAAACCTATCAAAAGGAGAATTAAAAATCTCCTTTTTACCATCATCTGGGAGGATCCGGGAATGCAGACAGGGAAACCTCCTCAAAACAGTACCATTGGCTATAGCCCGGGAAGTAGTACAAGTAATAACTTGTACAACTGAAGAAACAAAATCATTTAAAGCTGATTTTCCTCACAAGAAGAAAAGGCGGGCAAAACATTCCTCATTCTTTTAAAATTAGAGAAAACAAACTAGTGTATCAGCCTGACAATTCAAAGTTGCAGAATTATACACTTTTTTCCCATACTTAATTTTCCAGTCCTTTTCAGAAAGAGTTGGATTAGAATAAACTAAATGCTTAGCAGCAATGGGATCAACTAAGGTTACAACTGCTAGGTCAGGTTTGGGAAGAGTGTAAAAAAAAATTAGACTGAGAAACTTTATACACCCTGTCTGCCTTTTTAGAGAAGCTATCTATCAGGAAAGCTGCAGGCAGTAACACACATTCTTCAAAGCTGTTAGAACTGGAAGAATGGCTGAAGGCTCTGCAAATTACTTTTCTGACGGTTCATATTATTTTCTGAGGGACTGAGAAATCTTAGCGTTTTCCCACTGAAAACACTGGCACATTCTGGAAACGGTCTCACAGTTAAAAAGAAACCCTACAGGGAGAATTAGAAACGGAGTACTCCTCTGAGTCTGAATCGGAAATCTGAGCAGAAAAGTCATTGTATCTGTCCCTTCATCTTCCTGTCCTGATTCAGAATCTTGAATCTCTTCAGGAAAAGAAGTATCCTTCTTTCTTTTACTAGAAACTACTTTATAATAAGGATCAATAGCCTGAATTAAACCCTGACCCAGACCCAGTAAACTACTCCTTAAATTTGAGGAGAAGTAGACGTATTTAGTTTTCCGTTTCTCTTTGACTGGAAAAATGGGGCCAACTATGACATTAGTGGACACAGCAGCTTCCCAAGGGCTGGACACAAGATTCTGGCAAAACAGAGAAGCCTTCCCTGTTCCCTCTCCCAAGACCAACAATGGTGGATGTCTCTGCTGTCCACAGAGGGGACACCAACAGCTGTAGAGGATGTGGCTAACCCCAGTCCATAGTGGCTGTAGGTGCCACAACAGAGGGCACCAGAGTAAAGACTAGTGGTCTGAGGTACAACAAATGGCCACAGCAGAGTCACACACCTGCAGCTGAGGCAAATTTCTAGCCTACTGTGGTAGCAAAGACTGTTTGCTTGAGTTTTTTCTTTTTCTGAGATCAGCAGTTTGGCTCCATGGTCAAGCCAAAAAAATTGCCTCTTTCCCAGGGAAAACAAGCGGCAAAAGCCAACAAAGCTTACAAATCTTTAAATGTCATGTTTTCTCATAAAAATACAGAAAAAGCACGTTAAACACTCTACTGGTCCCAGAAAGAAAAACTAACAGTTTCTGTACAGAAAATTTTCATTTGCTTTAAACTGGCAGGAAAAAAAGTGCACACTCATTTAAAAGTACAATACAGTTTCATGAAGTCTGTTAAAACACAAACTCCTTGCTTTAAAATAACTTTACTAAACAGGAAAGTGTTAAATATATTTATATATATTTTTTTTACATGGAAGGCTTTTCCTCAAAGGGAACTTATCTGTCCAACAAATGAACAGCACATGTCCAGCGCTGATCCTCAGAAGTCTGACAGGAGTGGACAGTAAACTCTGAAGGCCATGGCACCCAAACCTATCTTTTTAGTCAGCTCATCTCAAGCTGCTTGACAGCTTGGATGCATGGAAGTTGCCCTGAAGCTTTGGAAGCTGGCCAGCTGTTTAACTTATGCAGGATATAAACCATATATGTATATAGCTAAGGTTACTGCAGCAGTGATCAATATGGTGAACATATGGTGTAGAACTCTAAATATACCCCTGGTCTGATACCTCTGTTAAAGAGAAGACGCTTAGAAATGCTTGGCCACCCATGTCCAAATACATGTGTGTGTGTGTGTATATATATATATATATATATATATATATATATGATTCTCAGTTGGGGTGCCTTCTGTGCGGAGTCTGCATGTCCTCCCTGTGTTCGTGTGGGTTTCCTCCGGGTGCCCCGGTTTCTTCCCACGTTACTGGAGCATTTCTCCCTGGGCCTCTATTGAAAATTGGCTTTGTTCCAAGTTGGACTTTCCCATTAAACAAATAATAAATAAAATAAAATATATATGTATACCACGACAAAACCAGTGGGAAGCAATACTTATCAAATTTTACTGGGAAGCATGGTAAAGCTTAAAAAGGCCCCTTGGGGCCTATGATATGGGCGGGCAAACAGCTGCCAGCAATACATTTACCTTTAAACATTAGATCATCATATTTAACTATTTGTCAAGACGTACACTTTATGGTATTATGTTAGGACAGTTTAGAGCTGCAGTGCACATGAGGGCATACCTCCCAACTTCCTTACTTAAGAATTCTGGACAAAGGACAAATCATGGTGGGAAGCAATGCTCCAAAATCAAGGACATTTTTTAAATATTACTATAATTCACTTTTCAGTTAACAGAATAGGTTTTGTATCAATTTTCATTTTCATAACAATAAGTATGAAATTCAATTAGTCTGACAATATTAACTGACTGCAATGCACAAAAATGAAAATTTACGACAGACAGTGCAAAAGGATAGAACTAAATCAGAGACATTCTGCAAAATGAGTGGCTGAGAGATATGATGGGGGGCACATGCTTAAATACAGCCAAGGGCAGTATATTGTATGATGTCACAGATGTTCTGTTGAGCATTTAATATATTTTTCTGCATAGTTTATATCCTATTTGCTTTTTTTTTTTTTTTTTTTTAACAAGAAACATCTTTATTAAACCATCATTTAAGACACAAGCAAGCATATATTTATGTAAAGGAAAACAAACCACACAGACACAATCCTAATTGCAAGCATACATCACTTATAATCTACCCAATCATTTTCAGTCAAACATTACATATCGCATTTAAGTCTTGTCTTCTTTCAAACTTCATTCCTCCTGTCTCTGAGCAATAGATGCTTTCTTCATAATAAGCATTATTAATAACAAGTACATCTAGATAGGATCACAGGAGGTTACTAGGCTGACTGCCCCAGGGCCCTTACAAGCCAAGACAAGTCCAACCCATGTTAATAAGACTGTCTGGTTCATGCAGACAATAAAATCAGCACCTATTGCCCCTGTGCAAGAGGGACACAGGTGGAACCCCAGGGTGAATTTCTGGTTACTCATCCAATCATCCAAAAAAGAAGTTACGTCTTACCATAACGTTCCATCTGTCATTTATCACTGATGGGTTCGGTTCCGAGTCCTCGATACAAAGTCGGCCTTTTTACCAATCTCGCGCCAGCCAAAAAACTCTCGAGCTAAGTCTATACCCAGAATGTCCTTCTCCCTGTTACCTCTAGAGAAAAAGAAGTAAAGGTGAGGCCACTTCTGCGCAAATACCCTAGGGCATCACGTAGACCCAAGGCATCCCCCAGGAGCCTTTGGAGGAGGAAGGAGGGTGGGAAGTGATGAATGAAAGATGATGAACAACACAGATGGAACATTATGGTAAGACATAACTTCATCTGATGTTGTTAATCTTCTTTCCATTTATCACTGATGGGATAGAAACCCAAGCTACCTTGAGGTCCATGGGCGGCCCTTATGGAAGAACATTCCTGAGTACCATTGAGCCAATGGCAGCTCTCCCTCTGGAGACCAAATCCAATTTGTAATGATTGATAAAGGTATGAGACTTAGCCCAAGTAGCTGCTGTGCAGATGTCAGGCATGGAAGCCCTGGAATGGAAAGCTACAGATGTTGCCGTAGATCTAGTGGAGTGAGCTTTAACTTTTGGCATAGGTTGATTACTGAGGAAACAGATGAAACGTATGCAGTCCCTTAGCTATTTTGATAATGTAACCTTGGAAACAGCCTCTCCCATTCTGAGCCCAGAAAAGGAGATGAAAAGCCACGTTTTGAAGCACTGCAGTTACTGGAGCCAAAATACAGGTCTAGAATGTTATCCTTGGACCAGATGGAGAACCTTTTCCATTTATTCTGATATAGCCTTCTGGTGGATGGTTTACGAGAGACCAGAATGACGTCTCAAACAGGCGAGGAGAGATTAGCTTGCCTGGTGACTAGTGGAAGTGGAGAAACCAAGCTGTCAGCTTGAGACTGGACAGATTTGGGTGACTCAACCCTTGGGGGTGAGTAATCAGATCTGGTAGAGGGTCCAGAATCCTCGGCAGGTATACTAGGTGAGGCCGAAGGAAGGGTAACCAAACTTGTCGAGTCCAGAACGGGGCTATGAAGATCACCTCGCATCTCAACCAAAGAGCTTTCTTTAGAAATTGTGGAATCAGGGGGATGGGAAGATGAGCATAAAGAAGTCCTGTAGGCCAGTCGTGGATCAGAGCATCCCTTGGTGACTCCCCCTCCGGGGGAAGTAGGGCAAAACAGCTGCTGCACTTGTTGTTTAATGGGGAAGTGAAAAGATCACAGCAAGGCTGGCCCTAGTGGCTGAAGATTTCTGATGCCACCTTGGGGTTGAGACACCACTCATGAGGCATGATGATGCATCTGCTCAGTATGTCCGCAATCACGGTGGAGCTCCCCGGGATATGCGTTGCTATCAGAAAGCGGTTGGAAGCTATCGCCCAAAGCCAAATTCTCATGGCTTCTCGACATAGGGGGTAGGACTTGGTTTCTCATTGCTTGTTGATATACCAGACCACTGACAAATTGTGTGACTGAATTGCAACTGTCCCAGAAGGGAGAGCTGAATGGAAGGCCTGCAACTCTAACAGCACAGCTCTCAGTTCCAGAACACTGATATGCAAGTGAGCCTCTGAGGTGGACCATGTGCTTTGTACAGTCTTTCCCTCTGCCTCTATAGGGGCATCTTCCAGAATTGTTACCCCCCTCTGCCCCTGGGGGTAGCATCACCACGTGTGGCATGGAAAGGCCTCAGATTTTTTATGCTGCATTTTTCCACTCCTCTGATTCTTGGGGAAGGTACGTTGAGGGTTGGAAAACTATAGGCCTACAGCAGACAGGGTCTTTCCATCTTGCTCCCAACCTGGCTAGTGTGTCTTTCACTTTGGAGCCAAAAAGGGATGAAGCTTTGATGGGAGTATTCAGAAAGGAAGACTTGAAGGGATCCGTGAAGTCACAAATACGTATCCAGGCATGATGCCTCATAACAATGCCCAAACCTGCTGCTCTAGCCACCCCTTTGATCACATTCGACAACAACCTCATGGACGAGTTGGATACTGATTCCAGGGTTGCGAGCTGCAAGGCCACTTTGTCCCTGACCTCATCAGACAACTGTCCTGTGAGCGTCCCAGAGCGTTTGGAGATCAAGTCCCACTGGAGCCTCATAAAATGTGCCAAATAATTCAGGGACCATACAGCAAAGGTCCCCGATGTAAAAACACACTTCCTAAGTCTGTCCACCACCTGAAACTCCCTGTTGGGTGGGTGGACAGTGGGACTTTCCTCAGCCAAGTCCTTCTTCATGGCCACCGCCACCACCATATCAACTGGTAACCCTTTGGACCAATGCAGGTTCTCATTGGGAGTATTTTGTCTGGTCTCCGAGGGATCACCTCAATGGAATCAGGGTTATTCCAAGCGAGCTGCACAACAAGCTGGACGAGCTCATCAGCAGGTAGGGTCACCCAAGAGGTAGAAGCCTGCAGGAACACGGACTCCTCAGACCAAGGGTTTGAGGGCTTCCAGTCACCTCTCTGCTTTAACATTTCCAGGATGTCTCCGAAAGAAACATCATCAGGAGGTGACCATGGGGACCCTTCACCATCATCGTAGTCCATATCTTCCATTAAGGACTCCTTGGGTGAGTCCATGTGCTTCCTCTTGCATGTCTTCTTTCAAGGGGGCTCCTCAGTGGAGTCTCTGAGGAGGACTCAGAAGAGCGAGTATCCTGAACAGGGGTGTCCTGCGGCTTCTCTGCCCAGTGTCCGGGCGGGGGGTCTGTGACAGCTGTAGCTCAGGGGGTGAAAACTGGGGTTCCGACATCAAAGGAGTGCTGCCAGAAGCAAGAGCCCTCTCCATCGTGTGGAAGGTAGGTCTGCCCAAAGAGGGATGGCAGCCCGGAACCGAGAAAGAAAACCTCGGGACTGGGGTCACACCCCACTCTGACGAACCCACCTTCACAGGTGGAGCCTCAAGCAGGATTGGCACTGATGAGGCTATCGGAGCTGAGGATGGAAACGAGGAGAAAGACAACTCCGTACCCCAAGCTGGAGCACCTGTCTCCTAATCCCCAGATTGAGGGGGGACCAGTTTAGCGGGAACCGAAGACCAAAGGAACAAACTTGGAGCCGGAGTGAGAGCGCCGAGGTGTTGGGTTCCAAGAAGGATGTCCGAGCAGAAGGCTTCGGGAACCAAGATGGTCAAAAGAAGAGTGTAAGATGGAGTCCGTGGCTAAGTCAACCCAAGTCCCGCAGGTGGATGGGTCTTAGAAAGTGTGGGGATCCCCCTGGCTAACAATATCTGGTCCACAAGACGCACCACGTTGTGTTCCGACAGGCTCCTGGTGGATCTAGTGGAAACTCCAGATGGGGAGTCAGGATGTTCAATGAAAGGGCTATACGCTTGGCCCAGAAATGGATCTATGGAAGGGGAGTATCTGGTCTGTGGTGCAAGGTCTGCTGGCACCAAAGTCTCTAGTTTTGAGACCAGAAGTAAAAGGAGTCAAATCCGGTAAAATGCTTGATGCCGAAGCGGCACTCAGAGCCAAAACGGTCAGTTCCAAAATGGTAACTAATGAAGTAGTCAGCCAGTGTAGTAAGGTCTATGATCGGATGCGAAACTTGCGCTGGTATCGAAGATTTGCTTGGAGCCGAGGAAGATGGAGCCGTAGAGGCAGATTTATGCTCCAAAGATACCTTTGAGTCCTTTGATTTCCCAGGCTTGCTCTGAACACCTGATGGTGAAGAAAGAACTGAGTGGGATCTCTTTTTGTCCTTAGTAGAAGGGGTTGAGACCTCCATCGCAGAAATGGCCTCTGAAAAGGGAGACTTGAGTAACCCTTTCAGGATCAGTGTGTTTTTGCACTCATTAAGAGTGCAATGACTGAAACTCTGACAAATGTCACAATGAGGATGCACCAAAAGGTGGGACACTTCCAAACAGTATACACAATCATCATGAGAATCACTATTAGGTAACTTTCCATTACATAAAGCACAATGCTTAAAACCTGAAGTACCCTTCTTACCTGACATCTTGATAGAAAGACACCACAGGTCAACTGTATAATCCAACTAGAACCAAGTCAAACACCTTTCAAAGAAGTTACAAATATAGCAACACACTGATATGCAGAGAAAAAGGAAACACCTTACTAAGAGGCAAAGCTAATAGGACAGACAGGAAAAACAATACCAACTATGGTGTTGAAGAAATAGCACAAGGGTAAGGGAGGGAAGACCAATGGGAACAATGGGTAGAATAGAGAGGAATAGCACAAGGGTAAGGGAGGGAAGACCAATGGTAACAATGGGTAGAATAGAGAGGAAAAGGCAAGCTTAGACAGAAGAAAAGACACTGGAAATACTAATTGCTTAATAAAATATAAAGATGTCAAAAGTTTTTCACACAAATATCAAATAAAGTTCCACTTACCTGAGAGCTTGGCTGAAATGCGGCTTTACGGCTACATGGCAAACGAGATCTGAGGTAACAAGAAGGGCATTCTGGGTAGAGACTTACCTCAAGAGTTTTTTTGGCTGGCACGAGCTTGTTACAAAGGCCGACTCGGTTCCAAAGGCTCGGAACCAAACCCATCAGTGATAAATGAAAAAAGATTAACAACATCAGATTTACGCTTAAATAGGGCCAACAAGGGGCTTTGTTTAACATGAATAGGAAGCTTGTTCCAAAGGTGGAGCAATCTCTAAGACAAATCTGTCTTTCCAGCAACTTCTGTTGGTGTTGCATACTAGGTTAAGGTCCTTTGAACCACTGACCCGTGTGCCATTTGACTTGCAAATGTGCATTTCCATTAAAGCTGGGTCAGAGATTGCTCAATATGCAAGGCACAGGTCACCTCTAAGCAGTCTGTATTACACAGAATAAAGTAACAATAATTTCAATCTGGCCGCATAAGACAGACCTTGAAGATCCTGAATTTTCTTTGTAAAGAATCTTTGTGGCCTCTCCAACTGCTGCAGGTGTTTGGAAAGGAACAGACCAAAGGATTGTATACTACCTGCCTGGGCCTAATGAAAAAGAGTAGGGGGGGTTATAACCTCTTTTTTCTGGGCAATACCCTTACTTATGAGATGAGACTGTAGTTTACAGGAACATCACACACCCCAAAAAGAGATGAAATGCATTTTTTTTTAAGTTTTAGACCATGACATTTGGCACCAGCCAGCAGCCGCACAAAGCCTTCTTGCAGCTTGCTGAATGTTGACATCGTTTCAGTGATAGATCCCAGTTTTGTGCAGCAGCAAAACTTTGTCAGCCACAGTGTTTTAGTTTTACCCTGTACTTCAGAGAAGTGGATTCCGAACAGTAGGAGTCCCAGAACCAATCCCTGTGGAACACCACTGGTTATGGGTCTGTTGGAGGAGCTGGAGTCCCCTGTTTTGACTTGAGTGGGGAATTGTGTCAAAGGCCTTGGCTAAGTCTAGGTAGGCCGTATGCACAGATTTGCCCTCCACATCTCTGAAACTCTCAGTGCAAGAAATCTGCACAAAGCCAGAAATAATGGGGGGGGACAAAGGCCCAAAAATAGGGACAGATTTTTAAATCTTGCTCCTATAAACTTAGAAAGTTGTTAGAATAACAGGTTTTGAATTATGTATTTTCTGAAGTATAAGAAGTCTGAAACTCAAACGATTTGCCAGAAAACCACAAATTCTGAAGAACAAGCTAAAAATATGAGGCAAAAATCTGGCATTCTGCAAAAATCTGGACAGCTGAGAGGTAAATGGCCTTGTCTAGGGCTTTGGTGAATGTCTTCAAGAAGTCCACCAAGTGTAACATGCATGATCTCCCCTTGACAAAGCCAAACGGGTGGGGCCGAGCGTTCGAAGATTTCCTATATCTTTATTTATAAGGTCCATAATGATTTGTTCCATGGCCTTGCAGATAAGGCTGGTCAGGTTAATGGGACTACAGTTCCCAAGGTCCATGCAAGCACCCCCTTTGTGTAAAGGGATAACAGTAGTTGTTTTCCATTCCACTGGGATGAAGCCAGTGCTTAGGCTGTCGTTGAGCAGCGTACCCAATGGTGATGCTAATTCCTGTTTTAACCCATGCCAAACCAGCCCGGGATGTTGACTGGTCCCACACAGGCTGTGTTTTTGGCATTAAAATGGGTGTTTAAGACCTGCTCCTCGGAGATACTAGGTGGGGGACAAGTGTTATGCTTTGGGGTATAAGTGGCAAGGACGGGGGAGTGAAGTTTTTATTGAACCTGTCAGCCAGCAATTTTGTTATATCCACAGGTTCTGTACATGTAGTGCCATTAATTACAAGTTCAGCGCAAATCTAGACCTTGCCTATGAAGTTAGGGATGTACCTAAATAACACTTTGCAGTTTTCCTTAGTTAGGGAAGCTAATTTGGATTCATAGTTAACTTTGGAGGACTTCACTAGGAGTCTTATTTGCTTGTTTAAGTTGAAGAGAGAGTGTTTCCGGTTTTGAGATAGACCGTTCCTTCCTACTCTTAGACAGCAATTTCTTTCTCTTACTGTAAAGCCTATTAATGGCAGTTGTCCATCAAGCAGGTTTGTCTTTCCTTAAAGATTTTGCTTTGGTTCTATCAGGTATGGCAAAGCCAATACAATTGTACAGGTGCTCATATAAAGCATTAGTGTATAAGTCAGCACAGGGGGAAGGGGCTATGAAGCTATTTATGCTGTCATTTAAGAGGTTTTAATTGGCCTTGGAAAAGATTTTTGTCTAGTTGTTGCTGGGGGGGGGGGGGGGGGGACTTGTGTTATAGTTACTTCTAGAGAAACTGATTTGTGGTCAGATCTCACCAGAGATGGCCATACACTGGGGCGTGGTGCAACAGTTCCCAATGCTGGTAAGCACCACATCCAGGATGTTTGACCCCTTGTGGGTGTGTCAATCAGCTGGTCCAGGGAACTGGAATTAAAGTCCAGGAACCTTTGGGCAAGTAAGTTAGAACACATATAATTAAAATCACCCACAACCTGAGTGAAATACCTCACTAAAAGAATCACAGGCCTAAAGCAGATGCCCTACGCTGACCGCCTTAAAAAACTCCAGCTATACTCTGTCGCATATCGTCTACTCAGAGGCGATCTCTGCTTAACATACAAGGCCATGTCAAACCCAGAGCTGTTGGACATGCTACACTTAAAGAAATCCCAATCCCTCAGAGCTACACACTCCAGGGATCTAAACCTTGTCATCACAATAAACAAAACATGCTGGAGGGATAGGTTCCTGACCCAGAGACTCCCCAGACTCTGGAATAGATTGCCCATACATGTCAAGCAGAGTGCCTCTTTGGACCTCTTCAAGAGGAACCTTGACGATTGGATGGGAGAAAGGAAATTCACCCCAGGGATCACGTCAGTCGCCCTGCTAGACAGGGGTCCAGGAAAGTAAATAATGTGGGAAGAAATAGCCAGGGAATTGTTATGGCTAGGCTTGTATAGGCCCTAGGGCTGATAGCCTAGTACCAACCTATGAACCTATGAACCAGGGTGTTTGGTTGTATCTTGACTGACTCAAGTAGACCCAAGTAGGCTGCGTGGATGTCCTGATTCATTGAAGTGGTCCTATAACTGGCAATAACCTGAAGAGGGGTCTTACCTACAATCAGTTGCGCCTGATGTAATTCAAGGAAATTGTGCTGTTTAACCAATCTAGAGGTGTATTTATCTTTAATGAATACTGATGCGCCACCTGCTTTACTTATGTAATTCAAGGGAATCATGCTGTTTAACCAATCTAAAGGTGCATTTATCTTTAACGAATATCGATAATTGATACACCACCTCCTTTATTTCTCATGCCTTCAGTTTGCGGTCTGAACGTGTGGAAGGAAATGTAACCTGATATAGCTGGGGTGCTCTCCACAGTCTTAAACCATGTCTCAGTGATTGCACAAATGTCAGCATCTTCCAAGGTGAGGACTGCTTTCCAGTGAATGCAGTTTTTGGTTTAAAATCCCAGCGTTTAGCAGCATAACCTTGAAGTTGTTTTTAGAGGGTATTTTTACATCAGCAATTTTGTTCTTGTGACACTGCCTAAAAATGTCACTATGGGGGTGGCAAGAGCCTTGGACAGTAACCGAAATCCCAGGGGTGACAGATGAAGACCATCTCTAGCAAAGCACTGAGGTCTGTTGACCATGTCATCCCAGGCTGACAGATACTGGATCCCCTTTGAATGAGACCAGAAACTAAGCCAGTTATTGAAGGCAATCAGTTTTTGTTTGCATTGAGTTATCATCCTAGGTGTAGGTAAAATGCTGCTTAAAGCTAGGGACATACTTGCCTGAGACACAATCTGAGAGCTCAGTCATGTCTCTCTTCATATAGTCCAGTTAGTTATGTCTTAAGTCATTCACGCCAACATGGACTATGACAGAGTCATAACAGTGCCTGTTGTTGAGAGACTTGAGTGCATGTGTGATGTAGTGGATTCTGGCACCTAACAGACAGCGTGACCTCTTCCTTATCCAACCTGTTGAGGTTGAGAGGGACATCTGTGTGTCTCACAACTGAGTCACCTATGACTAAGATGTTTGTTTTTGTGTTATGCCTTAGGGGCTTGACTGGTGAGACACTGGTGTGTGATAAATCATGTGTACTATGTCCTGCAGAGGATGAGTTATGTGAATCATGTTTGTGTTTGGGAGGTCTCTGATGTTTAGGTAAGCTTCTGGTAAGGACCTATGCATATGTAGGTTTATGTTTTGTTGGTTTGGTAGGTGCAGGAGGTGAAGTGTGCATGCTGACAACCTGCTTAGTATCAGATGAACTGAGTGGTGAGTGAGAGAGCCTGGATTCTAGGCTTTTGATACAGATGCATCTCTCACATAACGAATTTGTGTGGACTAGAAGAAGTGGATTGTCAGTGTACATGAGGCAATTGCTACACTGCCTCAGGATGCCCATGTCAACCAGGCTGGCTGGAGAAACTGTGGGAAATTGTCCATCCATAATGCTAGGTTAGTTGATGTGGTCAGAAAACAGAGAGGACAAGAAGGACCGGGTAAAGTAGAGGACAGACGTGGACAAAAAATATGAAGGGCTAGTGGGTAGGATCTGTGTTGGTACCTCAGGAGCTTCACTGAATGTATCACCTGTCAATGAGGAACAATCGTGACACCTCAATGATGGAACATCAGCAGAGTACTAAGGGAAAATCTGCAGGCAGAAGTGTTTGCATCTATAACAGTCAACGGTGCCCACGGTTGCTCGGCAGTGAGAGATGCGCAAACCGACACAAACACAGTGATTATGCAGCAAATGAGAGCAAACTGACAAACAAATTAACCAATAAAAAAAACTCAAACCTGAGACCTATTCCAGAAACATTCAATCATACAAGTTATAACTGCACACTCCTGCCACTAGGGTGAAGGGGAGCCCTCTCCAACGAAAGATGACCTGGTTTACTGCTCACGTTATGCAAACAGAACTAGATTCATCAGGTCTGAATCTAGTCTATGCTACAGCAAACAAAGTGCAACAATTTCAGGAAAAAAAACAGTTCAAACAAGCAGTGATATGGTAAAAATGCAGTTCAAAAGTGCAATATACAGTTAAAAATTCTACTTAAGTTTTGCAGAGATCAGCAGATGCCTTGGATTGATCAGATAAATACAACAGATAGCTTGGTAAAGGCGCATTGGATTTGGATAATAAGATTTATTTTTCATTTCCTACTGCTAGTAATGGCCCTCACACTCATCACACTGTATTACTCTCCCACCACCTAACTGTACCAGGAATCCATTTTCACTTTTGAGAACACTACAACTGACTAACATTGCACACATTTACTAGTATCAGATTTCAGCTGCCATTTTTATTTAAATATCTCCTAATAATGCTGACCATCTTCCACTGCCAAAGATATTTGTGCCATTAGCAGAAAGATATCCTTTCCACAAAAGAATCTACACTATGCTGATACAAACAGTGAAGTGTAGGTGAAAAGTCTACACAACCTCACATCTACAGAAGTGCCTGCAGAAGTCATCACCTATCTACCCACATGAGGCAGGCCTCAACAGTGCAAGTCTCCAAAAGATGTTTGAAAATCTGCTTTACTTTATCCTCATGCAGTCAGTCACATTTAGTTAACATTTACTAATGTTTGTCTTACACATGGCTTACTCGTTTTCTTAACTGATGACATTTATAGACAACATATATGGTATAATGAGATACATGTTCTACAATCAAACCTCCAGTATGTTTATAGATCTCTGTATCTAGTTACACATTATCCTCAGAGCTATTTCTGCTAGCAAGGCAACACATAGTTCAGGTTATTTTCCTTCAAGGGTCATGCTTTCCATCCTGTTCACACACAGTTCCTATAAAACATTGCCTGTAGTGTTTGTGTGCTCCCGTGACCACTTTAACAGCTCATAAAGCAGAAATCAGGTCAGCAAAAGCTGTAGCTCTGGCCAAACACTGTGAAATGAGACTTTATTGCTTCAAACTCAACTTAAATATGTCTTGTTTCAAAAATTGCATACCCTTTTGAAAAGGGAAAGCTGTCCATAATCTTCCCAAATTCTGTGGTGCAAAGAGTTAAAGCCCCATGTCCCCTTATGGCTAAGGCTGAACAATGACCTGTGTGATACAGCAGCCAGTGATGATGGATGAGCGTTGTCAGTCTTTGTTCACCCATCCTTGGGGGGAGAGGTGCTCTGTCTCAGTACAATACATAACCTTGTGGACAGAACCATGCATGACATGTAGTGTGTGGGTTGAAGACATACACCTGGCTCAGCTGAGTCACATCTGTGGAATAAAGTTTAGGCATATGTGCAAACACATGCACTCCAAAGAAGGCAAATCAGGCCCCTGCATAAAGTATGTACATACCACCTCAGCCAACTGGGAAAAGGTTAGGTCTTAAAAGAGAAAACTATAAGCCTGACAAGAATGACAACCACCAGTCAACTCACTGATATTCCCCAACATGGGGAAACAAAAGATCAATGCTGTAAAAACAAATGTCTTCAAGCAGAAAAATCCTGCCCCACAGGATGTCCACCTGTACTGGGGTGGGGGTGAATTGTTCAGTACTGTGTGTGAGAGAGACACAAGTCCTGTATGGCTGCAACAAAAAAGAAAAGTAGTATAGTAAAACAAGGTTCAAGTATTTCTTTAAATATTTAAAAGGTTATCAAAATAAGTCAACTAGCTGCAATGAAAGAAAATTTAACGTAACAAAAATGTCAGACAAGATTTATGATTCTGAAGGAAAAACAGCAATGTGAATAGAATAGTAAAACATCTGTAACAGCAAGCAGGCCGTAAGAACTTCCATTATGAATACTGATAATGACTGCACAGAAGGAAGCCCAACCCACGTCTGAATGGAAAAATGGAAGGATATATGAAGAGATTAGATGGTTAGAATGGCAGAATCTGGCAAGCAGAGGAATCATTCTGAAGAACAAAAGTGTGCATTTAACGTCATTTGTGACCCACAAAGGAAATGAATGCATATCACTCTTGCCACTGGAGAGGAGGCTGAGCTCCTGTTGGAAATAAAGTACCAAGAGCTAGATCCAAAGAATACAAAGACTAATCATACAAAGACAGGCAGCAAGCCCAAGAGCTTGGTCCGTTACTTCCAGGTACAGCAATCAAGGTAGCAGTATATGTAAGTAACAGTGATGGAGAGTGAAGCCTTCCCAAAACTGGAGGAGTGAAGGGAAAGAACCTCCCACCCCCACCTAGCAAAACAGCACTACTTTTTAATCTTCATTATTTTGTCTGTAAATTGCAGTTTTTTAAGGTCTCACAGTTATGACAGGAAGCTAGCTGTTTGCCTATAACTGAGTAAATAGATACAAGGAGAAAACTGCAGCTGATAAAATTAAGGACAAGTAGCAGCACACTGCTAGATAAGAAAAGGTACTTTATGAAACAAGTAAAGCCAGGATATGACAGTTCCTGAAAAAACATAAGGGAGGACTTCAGGGGGGTTGAGCTTGGCTTAATGGTTAAAGTCTTCAGCTCATAAGCAAAAGGTATAGGGTTTGATTCTTACCTGGAGTACCTAGCTAGACTTAAAATGGTTCCTCAGGGCAACTAGTCTAATGTTCATCTATGAACCTATAAACAATTCAGGCAGTTATGAATTAGCATCGTGTGCAAAGAGTTGTTGCCATAATCAGTACAGAAACAGAGGTATATCCAGTTGCATCCTCTCCTGCGTGTCCATAATCTACAAATGCTGTGGAAATTAGCCTCTTCTTGACTTCTTAAACAATTAATATATCAACTAAAACCCATATGGTTACATTACAGGATATGTGCCTACTTTAAATTCTGTACACACGACACAGAAAAGTCCAGTCTGAATCAGATTTAAACAAAGAACTTCAAGAAACATTGATAAAGTTAATATTTTTAGGATAAAACCAGCAGTCAAGTGGCCCAAGGGGGCATAACACAGCATAACAAACACTAAGAACTCATTACGCCTTCAATCAAGCTATTAGAACACAACACTGAGTAACTGGAATTTAGAAAGCATGAATCACTTCAGGAGATGAAAAAAGATAAAGGAATATAGAAGTTATGCCTGTAAACCATAGAAAATGATTACAGAGAATGGTATGTTCCTTTGCATCAAAGGTAGGTGTCCACTCAACAAGAAATAAAACACCTGCCAGGCACAGCAATTTGTCCTTGCACTTACAATAAACGGGACAAACAGGTCTATTTATTCCTTGTAAAACTTGACAAAATCATTCTGCTACTTTAGAACTTTAGATTGCTGGTTAGCTAGCACAACGTATGTGATGCACAAACATTTTCATGTTCATTTATATCATGGCTATATCACTTGTTAATACACTTCATATTGAAATTAACTACGGATGTTATCTTTCCATGTTTCCCTATTAACCACTCCACATAGCCAGGCAAACAGGACAAACAGACAGACACAGACACAGACACAGACACACACACACACACACACACACACACACACACACACACACACACACACACACACACACACACACACACACACACACAGATACTTTGTGCTGAACATCCAAAGAAATGAAGTTCCAGGCCATAAAAATGACTTAGTTTTCCTGGTTAGCCTAAAAAATAAGCAAAACAAGGATTTAAAAAAAAAAGATGAAATCCTTGGCTGACAAAACTGAATAATACTTTTCATAGAGTAAACCATGCACTTTCTTTCCAATCTCTCCCGTAAAGGTTAATCTATGGAATGCTCTGGCTGGCTATATTTTACCATACTTTGCATTTACTGTGCCATGCACACATCATGAAGTCCAAATGTTGCTCTAAAAATCATGAAAGGTTCTGTTCATGTGAGTGCTTGGTACAGGAGTACATTTAAAATGCCACAGCAAGCAGGCATTACAAATATATACTACACTATACATTAGTAGAGACAGAATATGACAAGATGGCCTATCTGGTTTGTTCTTTTTTGTCCAACTGATAGCCTGCAGCGAGTGAATTTGGCACCCTGGTCAGCTTTCAAAGTGAGGTCATCTACAGTAAAACAGCTTTTGTTTCTAACAAAATATGTTACGTTTTGACAAGTATTTCAACTGGAAAATATACTACAAAGCTGAATAGATTCCATAACAAAAAAGTCAACATTTCAGCTCAGAAATCAAAGACTTTTCTTTAAAAACACAGTCTTAAGTCCCTACAGATATTCTAGAACTCTTCCACAGGAATGTCATGTACAGGACTGGAATGGCAGAGGCAAGAAAAATATACATATGAATCCTGGACACTATACTTTTGCACATATCTTGAAGGATATGTTGCAGAATACTCCCACACTGAGCAAAACAGAGAAATTATAGAAAAATTAAACAAAAGCAAAGAAATGGAACAAAGTCACACAAAAAGCTTTCACAACCCTTCGGGCTAAGTGCCCCACCAACCTGCACCAACACACTACATTTTAGTTATGTAATACAAAGTCAACATCTTACAGCTAAGAGAAAGGAAATAATTGGAATTATGCAAATCTATATGTGAGGTCATTATAGGAGTTGGACATGAATTAACAGCATTGGATGGAAAACAGGCTGTTCTCCCTATCATGGGGTTGATGTATCTCAATCAAACTGTATTAAACAAAATAACCCTTTCATTTGCCAAAGGATAGAAATCAGAACACTTTCTTTAAGAGGAGTTTTGATCAAATAAGACATGGTAAATCTTTCCATAAAAAACAACAAAATGATACACTTGTGTCATGCTACTGTACAAACTATTTTAGACATTGCTAGTTCAAGACCTCAAAGCTGACTTAAATGCAAAATATCACTGATCAACATTGTAAGCAAAGATTCTTTTTATACATACTACAAGACAGATTGCCATATCCATGTGATTTCTCTTTACTTTCAGATACATTGATCTTACTTAAACTTATATATTTATACATAGTGCTTGAAGTACCCCGATTATGCTAAAAGCAGCTAAATTACATCCTGGTAAAGTGCTAATATAGTGCAAAACCCAAACTTAATGCCTGGAGGGTACTTAATGATTGTTAAGCACCTTCTATGCTCTGCTAACATTGAGTCTGCACTAGCAGCAGGACAAGCAATGGCTTTGTTTCAGCTTCCGTTTCTCCCTGCTATCTGCTAAAATACCTCCAGTACTTTAGTTAACACTGCTTCACTTACAAAAGGAATATGTAAGGATGTAACCACTTCCCCACTCCTGCTTTCAAAGCTAGGACAATACATCACACACTTTTTTTTTTTAACTAAATTTAGGCTAACTAGTAGCACATGGGGAATTAAAACCTCCATGCACTACAAAGAATTATGACTGGATCTCTGATCATAATGAAAAATTGTGTATTCTCCTTTTGGATGCCAATATTTGCTTTTAAGGTGAATTTCTTGGCACCCATGTCTCCAGCACATTATACATTCTGAAGAAAAATCAGAGTACACACGTTCATTATGCATAATCCTCTATATATACACATACACGTTAATACATATACACACACATTCACATATACAAAATCCTATATATATATATATATATATATATATACACATATACGTTAATACATATACACACACATTCACATATACAAAATCCTCTACATATACACAAACACGTATAATACATATATACACACATTCACATATACAAAACCCTCTATATATACACATACACGTAATACATATACAAATGTTTTGCCATTCAATGTATTTGTAAGTCAATATTTCAAAGCCTATATGTGTATCTATATATTTATTTTCCTTAAGTTGATCGAATGTGAGTAACGTTAACTTGCTTTTCAGCCTGCCCAATTTGATTGTCAAAAGTGGTCCAAGATCACTCTAGTACCACAGCTGGGTAATTTGCCCTTTCTCCAGTTTTTGTGCAATCCTGGAGTCAGTATATAGAATTACCTGGGATGTCAGGGTACAGCCCCCACACTGGCAGTGCAAGGGGCATTCCACCTGCAAAAACAGTGCTTTTCTGTTTGCTTGTTTCAAGATGATATCTCAGAGCAGGTGTTGTGGCATTATATGAGTTTTGTGTTTTTGTTTTTTTTGTTTTTTTTTATTTTCTTTGGTCAATGTTTGTCATGTCGACATTTTACTTATTTGTACTTTTAGTAGGTTCATACACATACATATACACAGACATACGTACATATATCTATGTGTGTGTGTGTATATATATATATATATATATATATATATATATATATATATATATATATATATATATAACAAACACACACACACACTCACACACAGCAACATGAGAAAATACAAGTCCTAAGTCATCAGACAGAAGCTTCAATGAATGTCTTGGATGCTAAAGTTCATTAGTCCAAGTGCTGTTAATCAGAATCCCTAGTTAACCAATCCAGTCTACCACACCATCAAGTCGGTAGCTCTGACCATAGCCTCAATAAATGTTTTATTGATTTTTAAACAAGCTTAAGGACTTGCAATTTTTGGAAAAACACTGATAAAATGTTAACTGCTTTATTCCTGGTTTAGTATTTGGTGACTTAAAAAAAGCAGAGTTAGGAAGAGATTGGCTCAAACAGACTGTTGCAAAGAAAATGTTAAAGAGAATGTCATGGAGCAAGAAAGGTTATCTTGGATTATGTGAAAGCACAGGAGGAGATATGCTACACAATTTTTGGTGACAAAAAAAAAAAAAAAATCAACATTTACAACAAAGAACTGATGATATGGAAAACAGAGCAATAAGAAATAATGTAAGGACACACACGATGCTTAAAGGGGAAACAGGGACAAAATACAGTGTACTTTCTTTTCAGAAGGATTCCTATAGTTCTGCTTTGACTCCTGCAAACAACATGCCTTTGGCGCTGAATGAAAGAGATCTTTTGCTACGAACCCCATCTGTTTCTCAGAAATTTAATTCAGCAAAGGTTACATCAGTGTGCTCTAATGAGAAATAACAGATTTAAAAAAACAGCTCAGGATCACCACCTTTTATGAGGGAAAGAAAAACTGCTGGGAGTGGACAATGACTTTCTTCAGGACAAGTGCTAACTCAGAAAAAGAATACTAGCCCCTTCTAAAATGTTAAAAGTGAAAGGGTAAAGTTCAAATGTGTACCTAGTTTAAATCAAACTCGCCCACTAATTAGAAAATGTACTCTCCAAAATAGCCACGTAAAAGCCATAAAGGGGAGATGTATTGTTCTTAGAAGACATTCAGGCAAACTACAATGTCCAAACAGCCAGATAACAGCAATGACTGCCATAATACATGTAGCCCAAAGAAAAAAACAAATGATTCCCCAAAACTACACCATGTGGTGAACAAAAATGGTATACACTCTCTTGATTACCAGAAATGTATTATCTTTATGTCAATTTAATACTACAAATGTATTTTAATGAAAGAATAATGTGGTGTAAAAGAAACTTACCTTAGAAATGACTTGTACTCTACTCATGGGTTAGAGTCTGCCTTAATAATTTAAAGTGGTAACACTAATATAATTTAAAGATTTGATTTTGGCATTATATCAGGAATCCTTTCATTGTGCTAAATTTTATTTCACTTCTGTAGAAAATGCTGTGGAAGAAAAATGTTTCTATTCTTAAATGTCTCCCAGTGGCCAGAGACTTGAGCTGTCACTCAGCAAGTTTAAAGTACACATTAACTTTTTTCACAACTGCAATTTTACATTTCCCCTTTTAGGGTTCCTACTACGGTGTTCTCCAAGAAGTCATTTAAGTTCCTACTATGGTGTTCTCCAATAAGTCATTTAAGTGTTCCCACCTTGAATAAACAACAGAAAATGTATTCTGTGCTTTTAAACATGTCATGAAGTATAAAGACTTGAATAAGAATGTGATATTCTATACAAGAACGCAGTAATAACTTTTCATTTACTGGCAAAGTATAGGACTTCCATGGTAGATTTTTTTTTCTCCCTAAGATTACATGAATACTCCTAAGTAAACAGTAATACAAAAGTAGTGGGTTTTTCAAGTTTAATTTAATCTTTATTAATGTTCCTAAAATAAGAATGATTAAAATAGTAGACAGCAAACACACAGAGAAAACCAAGAAAAATAAGCGGGGGACAAAAAACTACACCTGGTGGACATGGAGAGGTCCAGCCTGCAGCTGATAAGATGAGGGAAGCCAAAAATAATGCCAAAAACTGTGTGTATGCCCCCACTTTCAGTACTTTTTGTCTTGAAGATTAGCTTTGTTTTTAGACTGTTGTGCTAACACAGTGCAGAAGAGGAAAGCATCAGCTAGTGATTAAAACAGCATTAATAATTCAGCTGCTGTGCACTGGTGATTAAAACAGCATTCATAATTCAGCTGCTGTGCACTGGTGATTAAAACAGCATTCATAATTCAGCTGCTGTGCACTGGTGATTAAAACAGCATTCATAATTCAGCTGCTGTGCACTGGTGATTAAAACAGCATTCATAATTCAGCTGCTGTGCACTGGTGATTAAAACAGCATTCATAATTCAGCTGCTGTGCACTGGTGATTAAACCAGCATTCATAATTCAGCTGCTGTGCACTGGTGATTAAACCAGCATTCATAATTCAGCTGCTGTGCACTGATGATTAAACCAGCATTCATAATTCAGCTGCTGTGCACTGGTGATTAAACCAGCATTCATAATTCAGCTGCTGTGCACTGGTGATTAAACCAGCATTCATAATTCAGCTGCTGTGCACTGGTGATTAAACCAGCATTCATAATTCAGCTGCTGTGCACTGGTGATTAAACCAGCATTCATAATTCAGCTGCTGAGCACTGGTGATTAAACCAGCATTCATAATTCATCTGCTGTGCACTGGTGATTAAACCAGCATTCATAATTCATCTGCTGTGCACTGGTGATTAAACCAGCATTCATAATTCATCTGCTGTGCACTGGTGATTAAAACAGCATTCATAATTCAGCTGCTGTGCACTGGTGATTAAAACAGCATTCATAATTCAGCTGCTGTGCACTGGTGATTAAAACAGCATTCATAGTTCAGCTGCTGTGCACTGGTGATTAAAACAGCATTCATAATTCAGCTGCTGTGCACTAGTGTTTAAAACAGCATTCATAATTCAGCTGCTGTGCACTGGTGATTAAAACAGCATTCATAATTCAGCTGCTGTGCACTGGTGATTAAAACAGCATTCATAATTCAGCTGCTGTGCACTGGTGATTAAAACAGCATTCATAATTCAGCTGCTGTGCACTGGTGATTAAAACAGCATTCATAATTCAGCTGCTGTGCACTGGTGATTAAAACAGCATTCATAATTCAGCTGCTGTGCACTGGTGATTAAAACAGCATTCATAATTCAGCTGCTGTGCACTGGTGATTAAAACAGCATTCATAATTCAGCTGCTGTGCACTGGTGATTAAAACAGCATTCATAATTCAGCTGCTGTGCACTGGTGATTAAAACAGCATTCATAATTCAGCTGCTGTGCACTGGTGAACATTAATGTATGTGTAACCTCTGAACACTCACTGGCCAAAACTTTATTATGTAATAATGAAGTCAAGTGTTGTCTGTAACGTCATACAATTTATAATATTCACTTATACCTAATACTTTAGGACTTTTCCAGCCAAATGAACATACGTTTTTGAACCTTTTCCTTATGTTATTACAGCATATACTTACAAGCTATTACATACAGGATGTGAGCATTTCTACAGTACTTGGTACACATTTTGCTGGTACTTGCCACATCTTTCTTGCCCTATATGAGAGCAGTCCTTCTATTTATATACTGCTATGTCAACCGTTGGGCAGCTGTATTCAATAAATCCATAAATCGTTACGAAATCTTGGTTCTCAGCATAGATGTCCATCACCAGCCATCTTTCTTAAGTTGATAATATAGCTATCTGGTCAGTCAACATGTTGGACTTGAGTATTACCAACTCTATGTCCCCATAATCTAGCCGAAATACATACATGGTTTATCTCTTTAGGTCATATCCTAAATTATTAAAAAAAGTCATGCTTTTTTATACAATCATGTCTCTCCTGTACCAGATGTGTGGTCAGTGTCACTTCAAAAGAGGGGACACTAAGTAAAATACCTGAGGCTTTGACTTGATCCTCATTTGATCTTT
This sequence comes from Protopterus annectens, assembly GCF_019279795.1. Classification (NCBI taxonomy): domain Eukaryota; kingdom Metazoa; phylum Chordata; order Ceratodontiformes; family Protopteridae; genus Protopterus; species Protopterus annectens. The sequence continues at coordinate 141,446,662 of NC_056749.1, read as the reverse complement.
TTGGTCCACTTTTATATACATATAAATTCTGTTAATGTCAAGGGACTATTAAGTGCGTGTGCCAAAAACACCACTACTTGCCAACTCATGAATCCAAAAAGACTATGGCTAAAAGGATTTAGTTACTAATCTTGGGAGACAACCTTGCTCAAACTGCAACAGAGTACAGATGGCTCTAACAAAGATCATCAGTTTCATGGATCAAGCCCCTGAACATGAATACCACTGTATCCCACAGTACAAAAAAAGCCTGAATACCACCTGTCACCCAGAGGGCAACCACCACCTCCAGATCAATAAGGTGTGGCACAGTAGATAGCATTGTCGCCTCACAGCAAGAGGTTCCCTGGTTCAATTCTCAACTAGGGTGCCTTCTGTCTGGAGTCTACCTGTCCTCTCTGTCTTGATGTGGGTTTCCTCCCACATTCCAAAGACATGCATTAGGTGGAATGAGTACTCTAAATTGGTCATAGGTGTGTGCGTGTGTGTGTGCATGCAAGTATGTGGTGTGGATGAACTACCATGGCAGGGCTAACCATCCGTTGGTGTAAACCTTGGCTCTAGATGATTGTCACTGTTGAAGTGACACCCTGGCCCCACAAGCAGAAAATGGGGTTGTGGATGGATGGATATTTCTTAAGTAAATATATTTCATTACCTCCTTGTTGAGAACCAAACCATTCAACCAACAGCTTGCATGCACCCATTTCAACGTACTTGGCACTATTTATTGCAGTTAGATTCAGTAATGAGTTACAATTTCCTGCAGTACATGACTCATACCTCAGGGTTTGTTACTGCTGTGTTTTTTGTTTTTTTGATATAGGATTTTTAATACTCTCTAGTTCAACAGAGGACTGCATTTTAGTCTACAAAACTTAAATAAAAACAAAATTCACAGAGACATTACATAGTACACAGAAAAAAATGCAAGTTGCAGTATATGAACAAGTGCTAAAATATGAATATAGCACTGCAGCAGTTTACGCCAAGATGGAGATAAAAAACAACAACAAACAGTAGAAAAATATCAGCAGCTTTTAGTACAGCAGCAAAGGTAAGATCCGCTAAAAGCATAGATAAGAGTTACCAGATATCCAGTGCTGCCAAGACATCAACAACGCTAAAAGCATAGATAAGAGTTACCAGATATCCAGTGCTGCCAAGACATCAACAACGCTAAAAGCATAGATAAGAGTTACCAGATATCCAGTGCAAGACATCAACAACACTAAAAGCATAGATAAGAGTTACCAGATATCCAGTGCTGCCAAGACATCAACAACGCTAAAAGCATAGATAAGAGTTACCAGATATCCAGTGCTGCCAAGACATCAACAACGCTAAAAGCATAGATAAGAGTTACCAGATATCCAGTGCTGCCAAGACATCAACAACGCTAAAAGCATAGATAAGAGTTACCAGATATCCAGTGCTGCCAAGACATCAACAACTGCATATCCAGGTGAAATCCCCATTAAAAAAACTTGGGGGTTCCTGGTTTTAATGTGTATTGTCTTTCTAGTAATATATTAAAAGTTTCAGAAAAATTACCCATTGTAATGCAAATATGATCTATGCTTTTACATTAATCGTCTTCCATGCAAGTTTACCACTTAACTTTAACTGTAACTGAATTCTTCTGCATTGCTAATTATTAAGAATTCTTGCAGTCAAACTGCAACAGTCTGACTATAATATAATTTCAAGGAATATCCTCTTTTTCTGTGGTTGTGCAACTGTACAGTTAGTATATTTAATTTCCGGGGGCTTGGGGCTGGAGTCCCCATATAAAAGCAATGTTTTTGTTTTATTTTAGCGATCACAAATCTAAGTCATTCACTTATATTTGCAATCACTTTAGTTTGGTGTTTTTTTTTTACAAGTTTGTGATCACCAAAGATGATGAAATCATCATCTGTTGCATTAGCAAAGAACAGCAATTAAAACACAGTTCATGGGCTCACCAAACTATACGAGTTATCCTATATGGAATTCCAAACATTTAAAACGCCTTGCTAATACTTAAAAGTTTCTTTTGTGAAGCTAATACTAAAATAAATATGATAAGCAAGAATGAAAAAAAAAAACACCAGTAGAATTACTTTGAACAAGGCTGCAGTCACACCACATATAAATCGAGGGTGTGTGTGTGTGTGTGTGTGTGTGTGTGTGTGTGTATATATATATATATATATATATATATATATATATATATATGCATATATAAAAATAGTATTTTGTTTTTCTGTCGTTGTCGACGATGACCAAGGACATCACGTTGAGGAGGCTGAGTGAGTACGGTTTGTCCAGCTGTAGCTGATCAGTCCGATGCGGGCTTGGAAAGCTCTGCCACATGAGCATGAGTGGTCTGTTAGATTGGTTGACAGAGTTGGCTGTGAATTTATGCAGCTCACGCTTCCTCTGCACTCTGCTTGTAGGAGGTAGTGCTTTGCTGATACAGCTTCACAAGGTGGGGTAGTCTTGCACTAGGGTTTCCCAGGAGTCCCGGTCAATGCCAAAACTCTTTAGAAAAACTTTCAGCATATCCTTGAAGCACTTTTTCTGCCCACCTTGTGTGCATTTGCCTTTGCCTTCCAAGAGTTCACCATACAACAGTCTCTTGGAAAGGCATGTGTCTTGGGTTGATGCAGAGTACCAGACATGGGAGGGAGTCATTGTGAGGAATGGAGTTGGCAAAAGCAACAGCAATGGTCATCTGCTTCTGAAGACCTGCACAGCTCATGACCTGTTGATCACAAACACAGTTTTCCGCCTACCCAACCATAACAAGGTGTCCTGGATGCACCCACATAGCATGCAAAATTAACAAAAAGGCCAGCACCACAAGGACACAAGGACAGTGATCACTGATGAAGGCTAGATGCCAAAACCGGTCTGCATTTGAATTGTGATGGAAAATAAATTGTGGTAAACCACTTGTGTCCTTGTGGTGCTGGCCTTTTTGTTAATCTCTACATATGTTTGCTTGGCCATTTGCATCAGCCGTACTTGCTAGCTGCTGTGTGGGAGTGATCTTACTGATTACATCATAGCAAGGAGAAGGGACAGGCAGGATGTTAGAGTGTGGCACAGACTGCTGGACAGAACACAAACTCATCCTCTCAAAACTTAACATGCACATCCAGCCTAGGTGGCGCCCGCATGGGAAAAAGACCAATAGGTGCCTGAATGTCATCAAGTTAGAACGGCACTCTGTGCACCAGAACCTCAGTGAGGACCTCTACAGTAAGCTTGACCAACTCAGCTGTGGCACCAATGGTGCAAAAGAGGACAGGCCACCCTTTAGGGATGTGGTCTACAAACTGCTCTCACTCACTTGGACCTGAATACACACAAACACCAGGACTGGTTTGATGACAGTGATGAAGAAATTCAGAAGCTGCTTGGTAAGAAGCGTGAAGCCTTCAGATCCCTCCAGCAAAACACTATATCCGTCTCCAAGAAAGCAGCCTATAACTCCATCAAAAGCAAGGTGCAAGCAAAGCTCAGAGAGATGCAAGACTCCTGGCTCAAAAGAAAGACAGATAAGATCCAGAAGTACGCTGATAGTAACAACTCCAAGCATTTCTAAGATGCCCTGAAGACCATCTATAGGCCATAGTCCTCTGGAACATCACCACTGCTCAGTGCCGATGGGCCCACCCTGCTTACTGACAAGAAAGCCATCCTGAAAAGATGGGCTGAGCACTTCGACAATGTCCTGAAGAGGCCTTATCCTATAAATACCGAAGCCATTGACCGTATGCCGCAAGTCGCCATTAACACCTCCCTGGTTGGGAGGGTGGACTAATGGTTAAGGTGTTTGCTTTACAAACACAAGGTGCAGGGTTTGAGTCTCACAAAGGATAATTGGCTAAGCTTAAAATGGCTCACAAGAGCAGTTAGCTTAGTACTAATCTAAGGGTTGGGAGGGTGGCCTAATGGTTAAGGTGTTTGCCTTACAAACACAAGGTGCAGGGTTTGAGTCTCAGAAGGGATACTTGGCTAGGCTTAATATGGCTCGCAAGGGCAGTTAGCTTAGTGCCAATCTATGAACCAATGGTAGAACCTCCAAAGTAATATGCGGTTAAGGAAGCAATTAAGCTTCTCTCCAATAGTAAAGCACCAGGCTCCGACTCCATTCTAGCCAAAATCTATAAGACAGGAGGACCAGTCCTGTTATAGAAGCTCACTGAGCTCTCCAGATATATATTCACATACACACACACACAGACACATATCTATATGTATTACATATAATATATATATATATATATATATATATATATATATATACACATTTATACACACATACATATTTATATATATAAATATATATACATATATATATATATATATATATATATATATATGTGTGTGTGTGTGTGTGTGTGTGTATATATATACACATACACACACACACATGTGTATATATATATATATATATATATATATATATATATATATATATAAAATACAATACACTAGTTAGTGCATTCCACAACCCAGGTCTACATATCAGTTCATCACATCACTTACTGCTTTTATGCCCCTTCAACCCTTTACCCATTTTAACTTAATGACTGCTAATTACACTCACTAGCTATTGAAATCAGGCTACGTTACTGTTAAAAACAGATGCAAAATGAGGTGGAGATGTGGCTACAGATATTTTATAACCCCAAATAGCAGAAAGGTGCCAAGGCAATTCCCTTCATAATTCTGTGACACATATCAACAAAATTAAAATATTGCAAATGACTGCAGGAGTGATTACAGGGTGGTGTGTATCAATATGGACATTTTTTTAAAGAACGGGTTATCTGTTCCTTTATTTCCAGAGAATATTGAGTTAGGCTGTGCTTCCTTATGATATTGAGGCAGACTGTCTTTCCTTACAGTAGAGAGCCTGGCCTCATTTCCTCACACTATTGAGGTATGTCATGTTACCTTAGGATACTGAGTTAGGCCACGTTTCCTTATGGTACTGGGGGCACACCATGTTTCCTGAGGATACTAAAGCACGTCATGTTTCACTAGGTTATAACTGTACACAGCCTTACCAGTCTCTCAGTATTTATTTAGAAACTTTAACAACAATATAAACAGATGCTACCACAGTTTTATGCTTCAGCTGTAAAGTTTTGTCTCTCTATTACCATAAAAATTAATACTTTTGACTTGCACAAAAAGATCAAAGAAAATAACATGCAAGTTTGCTTCAAGAAGCATCAGCGTAATGTACTATATAACAGAAGAGAGATGTATTCAGTTACACTTAGAGAACCAAAAGGGAAAGACAGCTAAAGGTGTCTGATTAGGAAGAGTGCTTTACTAACAGAATTGTACATAACGAGATCAGAACGGGCAATTAAAATGCTTTCACATTCAGTATTTCTCAATGCTATTTGCTTACAATTATTTTGTGTAGGTACGCAAAACAGCTCAAAAGGATTCACCAAACCTTGTGTAAAATTTTATTTTTATTTATTTATCTCACATTTGTTAACCGGGTTAGTCCAACTGGGTAAGAAATTACCCATTTTCAGTGGAGACCCGGGGGGAAAAGCCCCCCAAAAAACATACAAATACATACACATAGAGACAAGTTAACAATATAAAGAGCAAAACAAACTTATGGATACAATGGATAAGAAAAATAAATATAATCCAAAGAATAGTACATAAATATATATATATATATATATATATATACATATATATAATATATATTTATTTATTTAGTTATATGGTTCTACTTCAGATCACTGAAGTCCCATTTCACTGAAATTCATTTCACTGAGACCAAATCACCTAATTTTCAAAATACTGAAAATTCATTTCACTGAATCTCATTTCACTGAATTGTAAGACTTCCCAGCAGTAGTGGCAGTGTGTACAGTACTGTGAGACAAGTGAAAGGTATATGCCCTTTTCCTCACTACAGTGCGAACCTGCAGTTAGTATATATAGTTAAGGGGATGTGGGGGACAGAGTAGCCCCCACATAGCTTGGTTTTGTATTGTCTGGCTCCTGTTAATAGGGTAAGCAGTTTTTAAGTTATGGAAAGAGGTAGTCATTAGTTTTGTGAGTGTACTTGTCTATGGTTTTCTAGTTTGTCTTTTGAAATTTAGCATTGTAAGCTGTCAGTGAAATGAGATTCAGTGAAATGAGTTGTCAATGTTGTGAAATTTAAGTAATTTGGTCTTAGTGAAATGGGATTTCAGTGATCTGAAGTAGACCCATATATGTATGTATGTATGTATGTGTATATATATATATATATATATATAAATATATACATATATATATATATATATATATATATATATATATATATATATATATATATATATATATATATATATATATATATATATATATATATATATATATACATACACACACACATACATATATGATTATCAATATCTCGAAATTCACAATAAAAACGGTACTAAATATCAAAGTCTTTAACCGAATCCACAACTACCCGAATGGTCCTATTATCAAAAAACAGCCATTAATGCCACCCTTACCTCAACTCCCTAATCCCTACACCTAACTTCCTGTGTATGCATGGGGGCAAGCCCCCATGCACCCCCCACACCCCCTAACTTAATATTCCAACTCCGAGAACGCACTACAGTGAGGAAAGGGATGTATTTCCCTAACCGCTCTGTACCGCAATCCCTTTACATGAGCAAATGTTATATTTGCGAATGCACAGTCCATTCGCAATTATACAGTTTGCTCATGTAACCTTCCAAAATATGAAGTATTCGAACATCTGTTGTTCGAATACTTCAAAGCTGTGTAAACCTATATATATATTTATATATATATATATATATATATATATATATATATATAAATATAAATATAAATATATATAAATTAGATGTATGAAACAAAAAAATTGTTCAGTTCACTTGAAGTAGTTGTTATGAAAGTTTGTATTTACTGTGTTAATACTTACATGCAATAATGTATTGTCAACTGAACAGCTTTTTTTGTTTTATATTTTATTTGTATGTTAAACAGACAAGTCCCACTGGGAAGAAATGCATCTTTTCTTAAGTGAATAAGGAGCTTTGGTCTAAATGACATGCATACATTTACAAAGAAAGCAAGTGCAGACTGAGGGAATCAAACCCAGAACTACCAAATCAAGCTCATTAGAAACACACAGACTGGACCTTCAGTATTACTTTGACAGCCTAATATCAAGTTAGAGAGATACATGTCAAGAAAATGTTCAAAGTTGTGTCTTCTTTTAAATATCTCAAAGGCACAACATATGAATTATTTCTCTGCACTTCTGAAAGCAACTTCTGTGTTGACTTTGTATGTGAAATGCAGGCCTGCCCTCTGGGCTCCAGACCAGCACCAGGAATTGTACATCACCATAAGGATGAAATCCTTGACACCGGGAATACACGGCATGAAGGATAATTGTCCATCTTTAACAGCGATGCCAGCACACACCTACAACATTCTACATGTATTCACTAAAAGAATGCAGGGCATACGTACTATGTCCTATGCAGACTGCTTCAAGGCCCTATCCCTGTATTCTGTCTCCTACAGGCTTTTTAGGGGGGAGGCCTATGCCTGGCATACAGGGCATTGTCACACCCCACTCTGATGGACCTCCTGCATGCATATCCACAAAACAAAACAAACAGTACCAGAATTACCCATCCTAAAGACTTAAACCTTGCCTGTGATATAAATATGACCTGCTGGAGGAATAGGTATGTATCTCAGAGACTACCCCATCTATGGAACAGGCTCCCCATCCATGTGACGCAGAGTTCCTCCCTAAACAATTCAATTGCAACTTTGACAACTGAATGGAAAACCAAAAATTCATCCCTGGTTTGGCACCTATGTCTCTAATGCAAACAGGTAACCCATAAATGGTTCATCTCCCAGGTCCATGCTTACACTTATCAAGGATATCAGAACTTCTCAGAGATTTGGGATGTATGGCTAGGCTTACAAATGCTCTTGTGGCTGTTTGCCTAGTAAACATCTATAAACGTATAAAAATGCCAAGGCTTCTTTTTACACAAATACTAGGCTAACAACTGACCTTGTATGGCATTTTAAGCCTGGCCAGTTTCCCTTCAATGGTGAGGATCAAACCCTGTACCTTGTGTTTGTGAGATAAATACCTTAACCATTACACTAACAAACAAGTTGCCCGTGTGTGTGCATGCTTCCTAAATCTCCTACTGTTAAATTAATCAAAATTACACTGAAGGCTCAGACTTGAGTACGGACTCTGCAGCAGCGCTGCATACCATCTCATTACTGTTATGTGCACATGTATGTTGTGATGTGAATGAGTATAACCGTAAGACACACATCATGTACACTGTGCATATAATACACAGACACTAGTTGATATGTATTTAATTATACATACACAAAATCGATATAATCTGTGTATTTTGCTGTCATAATTGCAGATTTTGCTTCTTCAGGATGAGAGATGAAAATAAAGCTTTGGTAATTCACCCTATAATGCAAAACAACACGTGGCTTCCTTTTGTGCAGTTAAGTGCTTCCATATCTTTTGAGCTATGTTCAGATTCAATTATTCAGTTAAAATTAATTTCAAAGAGAACAAAGGGGGAAAGAAATACTAATTTACACTTTACACTTCATACACACAATTCATAGGTGAAAAAAAGAAATCTAGCTAATGGCACAGTAAAATTTAACATAATTTACTAAAAGTGCAAACACTTGGTACCTCGTCTCAAGGTGAACAGAGTACAAAAAAAATAAATTATGTGGTTGCACAACAAAATTCCAGACAATTCTAAGAGAAAGACATGCTGGAGTGAAGAAATCATTAAGTGGCCATAAGCTCTCAGCTTTATAAGGGCATCTCACTAGGCCCAAAGTACTTCCAAGGTGCTTGGGCATGACGCAACTACCACTGATTTTCTTCAAAACATTGTGTGATCTAAACACCATGACTGAGTGGCATAACATGGATACAAGTGTGAGAAGTACTTAACAACTATGTTGCCCACACCTCACCTGCTAATATTCTTCAAAGCACAATGCCTTTATTACGGAAGCATTTGTATTGGATGTAACTCTAAAAGGATGGTGTCTTTTATGTTTAAAAATACATACTGTTATCTCCAATTCCACTTCTGAGGGAACACTTACAGTGATCAGAAGTAGGAAATGCATATCTGTGTTAGTTGCTTTCTCATTATCAGGTAGATTACCATTTAATGTTACAATAGTGTAGAACTGAACTGATACAATACACCCCATATTTCCATGTCAATTGCTTTTAGTGCTACTTGTGCTGCCAGAAGGCTTGCATGCACATTTACACTACTATGTTACTGCACCTTTATTTTCAATGCCTTTGTAGCAGACTTACAGACAACTGCCCCTAAGATAATCAGTGCCATTATGTCTACACAGGAGAGGCTAGGGAAGGCATGTACTTCAGAGGCAGTTCAAGTCATAACATAACTGCTGTATCCATTGAATCACGTCAGACTAGACACTGTAGAAGTTACAACACACAAAAAGCAAAAGAAATGCCCACTCCTACAAGTTTATAAACCAAGAAAGAAATCTGCTTTAAAATCTTTTCCTGAGTACAAAAAATGTGAAAGGGGATGAGGCTGTTGGAATCTACGCTAGGAAGGTATTTGGCTTTGCAAGACTATCTGCAGAATACTAACAGATGATTTAGGTGCCATGTTTGTACTGCCCACTATATACCCGTTTCACTCTGGAAATGGTTTCCATTGCAGTGAAGATTGCATTAAGGTGTAATGGAACACATAATGCTGCATGACTTACAGTCACCTCTTGTCAAGGGAGGCTACTTGGATGGATACCACATAAATTATGACAACACCAGTTGGCATGTTACCAAATTATACATCTGTTGGTAGCCGCATCTCAGTCTTAAGAAATGTGAACAAAACTACACATATTGTTCTATACACTTTTGGCCATTTGCTCATTTCTTTATTAGCATATGGCATCTGCAGGAGAGCTTCACGAATGGTAGCCATGTGGACAGCCATTACAACACTGGGGAAGCATTTCACTCTCTATGGAACCTGTTTTGGAATCTGTTTATTTATTTATTTATTTATATTTGTTTACCAGGGTAGTGCACTGATCAGTACTGAACAATTTCAGTCTTAGCCCAGGTGAAATAAAAAATATTTCATAAACAAAAAAATACAGACATGTAAGCAATAAAAAGAAGTTATGTACTCACCATAATGTTCCATGCTTGTTGTCCAGTATCTTACCTTCATTCTTGTTCAGAGCCAAACCTTGGCTACGACTTGGCTGCATACCAAAGCTTGAGAGCTTCAACTGGCTCAAGGCTACCACCTATCCCACGATGCTTAGTGGTTGTTCCCCAGATCTCATTTGAGAGAGTACTCAGAGTATGCTAACATACAGAAAGGAAATTTTTATGAAATATATTAGTTATAAAGGTAAAGAGGCAAGAAGGGAATCAGACCATATTTGCCAATTGTAAAGTCCTCTAGATCCTCCAGGAGGGGGGATGGATGGGTGGGGATGCAAGAATGAAGGCGAGATACTGGACAACAAGCATGGAATATTATGGCAAGTACATAACTGCTTTATGTTATATTGTCCTATCTCGCCTTCATTCTTGCTGGTTGGGACAGAGTCCCCAGCACCTTTTTCTTGGATGGCTCAAGGGAATAAACTCTTCAGGACAGTGGAACTAAAGGATGCCCCATTCCGGGAGGCCACATCTACTTTGTAATGACAGATAAAGGTGTGAGGATTAACCCATGTAGCAGCAGCACAAATTGAATCCAATGGAAGTCTGTATTGAAAGGCAATGGAGCTAGACACCGCTCTAGTTGAATGTCCTTTTACTTTCCCTGGCGGTTCTTTATTATGAGAATTGTAGACATACGCGATGGTCTCAGTAAGCCATTTGGATAAAGTAACTTTTGAGACTGCCAAGCCTTTTTTTGCTGCATAGGAAACAAACAACTGCTCTGACTTTCTGATATCTTTGGTCCTGTGCAAGTAAAAATGCAACTGTCTATGCACATCCAATTGGCGAAGCTTATATTCTGCCTTGTTGCCATAGTTAGGAAAAAACACAAGCAATTCTATAGAGTGGTTTAAATTTACTTGAGAACAAACTTTTGGAAAGAAGGAAGGATTTGTTCTTAGGGAAACTCTATCTTTGTGGAAAATCAAATATGGAGGACAGATACACAATGCTTGCAATTCTGAAGTTCTCCTAGCTGAAGTAATTGCTGTTAGAAAGACTGTTTTCCAAGATAAAATGTTAGTGGACAAGAGGATGCTGGCTCGAAGGGAGGAAGAATCAGAGATGATAATACTAAATTTAGATCCCATGGGGGAGGAGGTTCTCTTAAGGGTGGTCTGGCTGGGAGGGTGGCCTAATGGGGTGGTGTTTGTTGTTACAAACACCTACAAACACAGGGTGGTTCTCACAAGGGCCAATTAGCTAGGCTTAAAATGGCTCGCAAGGGCAGTTAGCTTAGTGCTAATCTATGAACCTATGAACCTTAAAAGAAAGGTATCCCTGAGGAAAACTTTGCATAATCTATGGGACATTACATTGGCTCCAAGGTCTCCCACATGATAATTTGATATAGCAGCTAATTGTACTCGAATAGTGGCCCACTGCTGCTCCTTGATTAAAGACTTCTGTTAGAAATTCCAAAATTGAAGGTATAGGGGCTGTAAAGGGATCTATGTTTTTTGTCTGCCCAACAAGAGAATCTCTTCCATTTGCTTGCGTAAAGTTTCCTAGTCATCTTTTTGTATGTGGAAACCAGAATGTGACATACTGCAGGGGATAAGTCTGGCTAAGATTGGAAGTGGAGTAACCAAGCCGTCAGCTTGAGCCTCTGAAGAGCAGGATGCAGCATTCATGACTGATGTGTCAGAAGATCCGGCACTGGGTCCAGGATCCACGGGTCCTCCTGAAGGTGGGGCCAAAGGAAGGGGAACCAAATCTGACGAGGCCAATAAGGAGCAATGAGAATTAACCTGTGACTCAACAACTTGGCTTTCTGAATAACCTTCGGAATCAATGGAAATGGGGGAAAAGCATAAAAAAGTCCTGGGGGACAATCGTGGATGAGTGCATCCCTCGGTGACTCTCCCGGAGGGGAAATTAGGGCAAAGTAGTTGCTGCATTTGGCACTGACTGGAGTGGCAAAAAAGTCACAGCAAGGCTGGCCCCATTTGCGAAAAATTTGATTCACAACTTCCTGACTTAGGGACCACTTGCGAAGCATGAGACTTGCTCTGCTTAGCGAGTCTGCTATTACTTTGGATTTCCCTGGGATGTGCGTTGCCGTCAAAGTGCTGAGAAGAAATTGCCCATTGCCAAACTCTCTGGGCCTCTCAACATAGGGGATAGGATCTGGTTCCTCCCTGTTTGTTGATGTACCATACCACCGACATAGTGTCTGTCTGAATTGCAATAGTCCCCATGGGAAGAGAGTTCTGAAATGCTTGCAACACCAGAAGCACCGCCCTCATCTCTAGGACAGTGATGTGCAAATGGTACTCGTGATCTTTCCAAACCTCTTGGACAGTCTGTCCCAGATAATGACCCTCCCCCACTCTATCTGGGACGCGGCCGTGGTTACTGTAGTGACAGTTTGGGGATGTATGAACGATCTGCCCATTGTTACCTGAGTGGACTGAAGCCACCAAAGTAGGTGTCTCTTGCAGGCATCTATAATGAGAATCTTGCGAGACATGGGTAACTCCTGTATGGACCCACTGACTGTAATATCCGGATGTGTAGTCACTGACTGTAATATCCGCGTGTGTAGTCACTGACTGTAATATCCGCGTGTGTAGTCACTGACTGTAATATCCGCGTGTGTAGTCACTGACTGTAATATCCGCGTGTGTAGTCACTGACTGTAATATCTGCGTGTGTAGTCACTGACTGTAATATCCGCGTGTGTAGTCACTGACTGTAATATCCGGGTGTGTAGTCACTGACTGTAATATCCGGGTGTGTAGTCATCCGCGTGTGTAGTCACTGACTGTAATATCCGGGTGTGTAGTCACTGACTGTAATATCCGGGTGTGTAGTCACTGACTGTAATATCCGGGTGTGTAGTCACCGACTGTAATATCCGGGTGTGTAGTCACCGACTGTAATATCCGGGTGTGTAGTCACCGACTGTAATGTCCGGGTGTGTAGTCACTGACTGTAATGTCCGGGTGTGTAGTCACTGACTGTAATGTCCGGGTGTGTAGTCACTGACTGTAATGTCCGGGTGTGTAGTCACTGACTGTAATATCCGGGTGTGTAGTCACTGACTGTAATATCCGGATGTGTAGTCACTGACTGTAATATCCAGGTGTGTAGTCACTGACTGTAATATCCGGATGTGTAGTCACTGACTGTAATATCCGGGTGTGTAGTCACTGACTGTAATATCCGGGTGTGTAGTCACTGACTGTAATATCCGGGTGTGTAGTCATGCCAGTGGGACTAGTGTTACTGCTGCTGCCATTGAGCCTAAGACCTTGAGGATGAATTTTCCTTGTACCTTTTTCTTTTTGAGTAGGATAGATATTTGACTGCGTAGCATTTGTATTCTCTCTCGAGGCAATTTTGCTACCATATTGTCTGTGTTTAAATCTGCACCTATAAAGGTAATACTCTGTGATGGCAACAAGACAGATATTTCTGTATTTATAGTAATGCCTAGATCTGAGCAGGGATGGATGGTGGAGTCCCTGGCTCTGATTAGTAGGTGTTTGGTGGTGGCAGTCAGGAGCCAGTCATCTAAATATGGAAACACCTGGAATCCTTGATGTCCCAGATGAGCCGTGACTACTGCCATGCATATGGTAAACACTCTGGGGGCTGTAGTGAGACCAAAGGGAAGAGCTCTGAACTAGTAATGACTGGCTCCCAGCCGGAAGCATAGAAATCTTCTGGAGTGCCTGTCCATCTTTATGTGGTAGTATATGCCTCCTGAAGACCTAAAGAGCACATCCGATTGTCTTGTCCAAGAAAAGGGAGTATAGACTGGAGTGTTACCATCCGGAACTTTGCCTTCTCTACTGATTTGTTTATAGTCTGCTGAGATCCAATATTGGTCTCCAGTCCCCTATATCTTTTTTGGAACTAAAAAGAACCTTGAGTAAATTCTGGATCCAATCTGGTCTGCGGGGGACTTTTTGGATGACTCTTTTTCTAGCAATGTTTGAATTTCTAGGGTTGCTTGATCCCTTTGACTGGGTGGAATGTCTGGGTTGGACTTTGATGGACGAGCTGGACAGTGGAAAGGAATGCTGTATCCCCTGGATATAATGGACTGTACCCATTTGTTTTGAGTCAATTTCAGCCAGGCTTCTGGGTATAGAGATATTCTTCCTCTGACTGCCTCCAGAGGCGGACAGTCGAGCCTCCTTTCAGGAGCACTGGAAGGGCCGACCGGAGAATGTATCTCTGTTTCCCTGGTTCTGCAGACCCCCCTGCCATGAGGACAGTGTCTTCCATTGTTATTCCCCCCTCTGCCCCTGGGGGAAGTATCACCACGAGCATCCGGTGAGGCTCCTTTGGACTCCTGGAACCACATTTTCCTGCTCTTTTGACCTTTAAGATAAGGGTCGGTAGGGGTGCAAAAGCGCACTCCATCGGCATATAGAGTCTTGCCATCTTGCTGGCTCCTAGTGAGAGTCTCTTTTACTTTTGGCCCAAACAAGGATGAGCCATCAAAAGGGGCATCAATAAAGGAAGATCTGTAGGGTTCAGCAAACTCGCAAAGGCACATCCAGGAATGTCGCCTAAGAGCTATTCATGTGCCTGCTGCCCTGCTTGCTCCATCGGCTGCGTAGGAAATGAGGCGAATGGAGGAGCTTGTGATAGAAGTTAAGGTCACAAGCTGGGAATTTAACTTATCTGATACCCTACAAGGTGCTACAGCCTAGGGGTCATCTCCCAGCTTTTTCAGACGATACCTCTGGAGTCGGGTAAAATGTGATAAGTAATTCATTGACTGTAAGGTAAAGGCCGCTGAGGAGAACATATGCTTCCCATATCTGTCCATTGTATGAGACTCATTCAGCGGATGGACAGATGCAGAAGTTTCAGCTAATTCCTTCTTTGTGGCCACTGCCACCACCATCGCATCTACTGGAACTCCCTTTTTTAAATATTGTCTATCCTCTGGGGTCATAATGAATTTGTTTGGCCTCCTCAGAATGGGGTCCACACACCTTCCGACACACAACACCCAGGAGTGGGTCGAAGGGCTTTGACACCCAAGAGGTGGAGGGGTGAGAGCCAAATGCCTCCAGGTATACTGATGCATCCTCAGAAAGGGAGAGGGATTTCCAGCTGCCCCTCTGCTTAAGGATCTCAAGGATGTCTGAAAAAGAGACATCCTCAGAGGGTAACTGTGGGGACCCTTCCAAATCCTCTAAGTCGGTATCAGAGGTGACAGACTCAGGGGAGTCTATGTGCTTCCTCTTACACTGTTTCTTCCAAGGGACCTCCTCAGGGGGATGTTCCAGGGAAGTGTCGGAAGAGGAGGTTCCACCCATTGGGGTTTCCTGGGGCACTGACTCTCTACTCTGGGGCTGATGGAGGGATGATGAAGCAGAAGACGGTCCTTTATGGTAAGAGTGGCTGGAGCCGAAGGTGGAGCAGACTGAGTGGAGAGCACACTTTGCATCACCTCGAAGGCACCACAATCCTGGGGTGAGAGAGACTCCAGTCCTTGAGAACCAGGAGATCTCCCAGGCACCGAGGAGGGTGCCTCTGAGGCTGATGTGGGAGCCGAACTCTCCTGCGCCGAAACTCCGAGTGGGAGAGTCTGTTCCAACAAGGGTCTGTCTCGACTCTCCTACCCAGAGCCAACCAGTGAGTGTCGGCTCCCAGATCCCTCTTGGGAAGACATCATCAAAGGAGACTGAAGCAGATGTCAGAGCTGAGATATCATGAGTGATTACTGGCTCCGCCGGTTC